>NC_141992.1:28268222-28571252 GCF_049901715.1 Pseudonaja textilis | reverse complement strand
GACAGAGAACAAGAAAACGGCAAAGCCCTCCTCCCATATATAAAAGGCACTACAGACAAAATCAGCAAGATCCTCCAAAAACACAACATCAAAACAGCATTCTGCACAAACAGAAAATATCCACCATCCTAAGAAACCCCAAAGACAAAATCGAATTAGAAAACCAAGGAGTATACGAAATCCCTGCACTGCCTGCCCTACCACATACATTGGACAAACTAACAGAAGAATAAATGCACGCATTGAAGAACATAAGAACTCAATCAAAAAAGAAGAAACGACCTCTTCCTGGTCCAACACCTCAAAGCCACAGGACATGAAATTGATTTTAAAAATACCAGAACTATCGCCAAAACCGAACACTTCAACAGCAGAATAATCAGAGAAGCCATAGAGATAGAAAAACGCCCACACAGCATGAACAAACGAGATGACACCTCCCGCCTTCCAGCCATTTGGAAACCCGCCCTCATGAACAGACGAGTACCTAACATGAAGAAGGACACCAGACCCACACCCATGAGAGCCACACAAGATGCCACCACCACACTTCCATGTAGAAAACAGACTCTCACTCACTCAGAAGATGAGACACGACCATGGACCAGAAGCTGCACTACAGCTGCATCACTACCCACTTCAAACCCTCCGAGCCATACATGAAGCAAACCGACACCCACTATGAAGATGCAACAGGACCACGAACTAGAAGCCAAACAGCAAGATCACAACTCTCCAGCTCAAATCCCCAGCAACTAAGACTAACCGGAGCATAGCCAAGCCCCCACCTGAACAGAACACGCCTCCAACCAATCAGAACACGGCTAACCCCCAACCAATCAGAACACAACCAAACCCCTACCAATGAGAACACACCCCACCCAATCAGAACACAGCCAAGCCCCCACCCAATCAAGTCCCACCCCACTGGCAGTTAAAAGGAGGAAGCAGCTGCAATCTCACATTACTCTGAAAAGCACAGAGCCGGAGACAGAAGCCTGAAGATGATGAATGAGACTTCATCGAAACGCGTTGCCTAGATACTTCGAATCTTACGCGGGAGAAAACCCGAACAACCAAAGATCTATATATATATATATATATATATATATATATATATATATATATATATATATATATATATATATATATATATATATATATTGTTGTTCTCAAGGACAAACAGATAACACAGATGATTGGCAGGGTATATTTGTGCTGGGCTTAGAGACTACTTATCAGAGGCAATTTATTCAGCTGAAACAATAGTACAGTCAGTTCTTCGGAGTAAATCTGGCAGTTCTAAACTATAGTGGTTGTAGTAACAAGCACAGCCATCCTTAAGAAAGTAGTAGCTGAGATTTGAGCTATTTTAGAATTTCTAATAAAAGGTGTGATTGAGAATGATTAGGATCAGAATATAGATTAATAAAATAGTATGACTGAAATAATTTAGGTTTGCAAATAAAATGTAGAAGCAATTTAAAAAGTCTTCAAGTAGAAATAAAGTAAGGCATCCTGAAATTTCCTCACATTGATCTCATCCCATTCTTTTGAAAGATTAGCTTTTAGTGTCTTGCTTGTTTCTTTTTCTTTACAGCCTCAAAATCAGATCTCTAATTTTGTTAATTCTGTTTTTTTCCAAAGGGAACATACGAAACATTTGGTGCATTTATGCCATAAGAATACATAAGTAAGTAGAGAAGAAATATAGTAAACAAATGCTATATAATATTTCTTATAAAGTTAAATATTTAGCTGCTCAGATTTATATAATATTTCCTATAAAGTTAAACATTTAGCTGCTCAGGTTTATATATTTCCTATAAAGTTAAACATTTAACTGTTTAAGATATTAAGTATATTCAGCTAAATAATTTTTCAGGCCATAAATTTAAATCCCATTTTATGTGTTTCAGAATGTTCTCTTACTCAAAGGGAAATGATGAAAGTATTGCACAGAAGTTTTCTACTGGATTCATTGTATCTATTTGTTCACAGATGAGAAATACAGTTTGAAACTTCTAAAGAACATAAAGGATCATTGTGCTTTTACCTGTAGCCACAATTTGTCATGCTGAGACCACTTTCCTCCTGCAATGCACTGGAATGTTGCATTTTGCCCAACATTAACCTCCACATTTTGCAGCCGCAGGAAGTGAGGAGCTTTTCCTAACAAAAAGACAAAATATTACCAGGATAGAGCATCACAATGCATAATGATAGCAGAAGTAAAATGAGAACCAGCCTTTTCTTTCTTTCTTTCTTTCTTTCTTTCTTTCTTTCTTTCTTTCTTTCTTTCTTTCTTTCTTTCTTTCTTTCTTTCTTTCTTTCTTTCTTTCTTTCTTTCTTTCTTTCTCTCTCTCTCTCTCTCTCTCTCTCTCCTTCCTTCCTTCCTTCCTTCCTTCCTTCCTTCCTTCCTTCCTTCCTTCCTTTCTTTTGCCAAGTTTCTCATAGAATAAATGACCTAGCAAAGTAATGCTAATCCTGTCTTTTGGTTTTCTTTTTTTTATATGCAGACTGTCTTTCCTGTTCTAGCTAAGAAGATGAAAAGAAATACAATGACCACCTTGCCATAAGCAGTGTACTATAAATAAATATTCTATAACAAAAGAATCCAACATTTCCCAGGATATTCAATTAATATTTAGTGGAAGCAAAAAGCAAATGTCCTCTGTAGAAAGATCGGTAAATAATGTTCATTTAAAAAAGATAGATATGAAGGAATAAAAATTTACAGTTACAACTAATAATTAGTAACAATAAATAAAAACATTAGCTTAGTTTAAAATTAACAAGATGAGAAGGAAGAAAGCAAGATGCTTTCTTAACTTGTCTATTAGCCATCTCCATAATGATTTACTCTAATTGGGACCTCAGGATAGTTGACAAAGCCAGGTCTTTAGGCTCTTTCAAAAGACTAAAACTATGGGTACATATCTCACCTCAGGGTCACAATGATCCAAAGAGCAGCAACCATTGCAGAAATGGCTCTTCTCTTGGACCCCACTAATCAAAATGTGTTGATTGATGGGATCCTTCTGGTGATGGATGATCTCACCCAGAAGCTTCATGTAGATGTTTAAAAGGAATGGAGAGAGGACTGAGCCTTGCAGCACACCACAAAGGGTTCAGTACTCTCTCCACTCCAGCTGTGGATTGTACTTCTCACTCCCTATCAATACCAGTTAGGATCTGCCTGGGACAGAGGAGCCAAAACAGAGCAAAGTGTACTGCTCAGCCTCAAACCCTGCAACCAACCCAAAAGGATACCACGGTCAAGGAGAACAAGGATGGATGCACTACACAGAAGACAGAAGTAAAAGGTTTATTTTACCAATTATCTTAGAGACAATAATCCAAAAACAAAGAATCACATCTCTATGTTTCATACAGCTTGAAGCTATAACTCAGTAGCAAATTAGTATTAAGAGCAACAATTTATTAAAATGTTATGCCACCCAACTCTCAATGACTCTGGGTGGAGCACAACAAAGAAATTACAATAAATCCAATAACATAAATACTACTGATAAAAGATGGCAAGTGCAATGCAGCAAGGAGTCTCATTCTCTCTCACTAAAGATCTAGGAAAAGAGCCAGGTCTTCATAGCTCTTTTAAATTACAGCAGATATGAGGCCATCTGGGTCTTGGATGGCACAGTTACTTTCAGCGAAAGTTCTAATTTACCAATTCACAGGTTTACATCATTTTCCAGACTCCCGGGTAAAAAGGAGCACCCTGACCACCTTTCATGCTGGAGCTTTGCTTCCAGAATATCTGCAATATTGGGTTGTTTGTTTTTTCATAATGTCTCTGGCATTACAAATATATAACCAAAGCAAATGGTTTTTGTATATCAAAATCTATTTCTTCTTCCGTTCATTGAATAAATACAATGCATGTACTTTATTAACTGATGTTGCCAACTTTTTGAATATGTTCGGTTCTGTGCTATTGCTACATTCCAGCAGCAAAAAATTCAAGATATTCACTAAATTTAAGTCTACAAAGGTTCCATTATCAGAAAATTTACCCATTTATCCAGTACTAAATAATATGCTAAGCGACAACATTGCAATGATTATTTTAGAATGCACTAACAGTGAAATGGGAGATCTCTGATCAAGATTTACTTCAGATTATAGCAATCTTAGAATCCAGTTATGACTATGGTGATGGAGCAGACACACTTTTAATTTTTGTCACTCATTTTTATATTTAAATTAAAATCATTCTCCAAACTTGGCTGTTTGCTTCAGATAGCAAAATCCATAGTAAGGGAAAACTAGCTAGTAACTGTCCACAACATATATTGTATTCCTGAAGAACCACATCCAGTCAATCAAGTTAAATAGTGCTATGCCATCCCTTTTAACTGGTCACTAATTTATCCATGTCAAAATGTATTGATGTACTAGCTCTTGGCTGAGGCAGGGATCTGTCATTTGAAATGGAGAGCCCTTGATACGAAGCAGTACTGCTTTAATATATTTAACCAAACGATTTTGACAGTTAATATCTTCCATTCCCTCCAACTTCAGTGTATGGACCTGTTAAATTGGCAATAATTCTGCTATTTTAAGTTCTCTGGCACTTCTGAATTAGAACAAAAGAAAGCATTTACTAATAAGAGCTGGCAAAATCTGCTTGTTTGCATGCAAACCATACTAATCTACATTTCCCAAACTGATAAGTAAAGCAGCATATAATTATTTGGGGGAAGGGGGCAGGAGATTTCCTGGCTTTAATTTCTTTGAACATTTTGATACAATTCCTTAATCACAAATAGACAAGAACAATTAGGCAAAATATCATGCAAAATTACTGCTAAAGGATGCTAGTTAGATCCTCAGTTATATGTATATTTTCTATTCCTCCTCACTGCAGTCTTGTTTCTTACAGTAGATAATTTTTATTATGTTATGTTAGCCTTGGAAAGTTAGTAACATCTCCTTCAATTGACGAAGTCATGTAGACATTTACTTGATGTCAAAAGAAAAAAACAATGCCACTTAGTTCCTATGAAATATTTTTTTAAATTTTTCCCTCTTATTTATAGGCCTAGGTTTTTTTTTAGTTGTCTTCTACTCAAGTAGTAAGAAAAACAGATCCTGTTTAGCTTTTCAAAATCATTCAGTTATTCATGAAATTCTTACTGGATGACTAGTTACTGTGACTTAGTTCACAGTGACTAATTTTCTGCACAGAGTTTTTTTTGTGGGTGGGTGGGAAGGATAGGCAGGGATTTTGAAGTATAATGGAAATAAAGGGATGAAGGAAAGAGAGCAAATGGGGCATAGAAATAAGTTTATGGTTTTAAATAAAAAGCCATACTATGTGAACAGAAGCACTTTGAAGTCAAAATTTCAATCTTCTACAGAATTTTGAACTGATTTCTGCTAATTTGAGTGGAAAGAACTCACCAGGCTAACAGGGTTATAGTTCTGCTCCCAATCTTTGTACACACTACCAATGTATGTATGGACCACCCATTCTTACATTTAAAACTTATGCTTAAAATACCACTCCATGTTCCTTTTTGCAATAACTGCACTAATAATTATCATGTCATCACAGCTGAATTTAAACCTGGAAAATCTGGAGACAATCTCTGAAAAAAAAGTTTCCAATTGTTTGGTAAGCATTCATAAAACACTGAATTACCAGTGTTAGTGTTTGGGGATAAACCCCCAAGCAGAGTATGCAGCAGCAGTCAAGCCAGGCAGGCAAATGAGAGAGAGAGTGGGCCCAAGAGTATACACACACTGGAGACAAAAACACTGTTTGTAGTTATAAAATAGTTATTTAATTCACACAGAGATTAAGAAGTGTCATTCAGTCCATATATCATTATCCAGTATATCCATCCAGTTATCAAGTCCATTAACAGTAAATACAATGTCTTTATCTGCTTGTAAATCTTCTCCTCCTGATACCTTTCTCTCAAAGACAACGCTGAATCCTCAGCTCACCAGGCAAACAGTCCTTGTGTTCAGTTGAAATGGTATCTGGCACAGTAGCCTCCAAAGTAAGCAGATAGACGTTCCAAAACAGCAGGCAGCAGACCAGGAACAGAACCAGGTGCATCCAGAAGCCGGGTCTATTACGTTTCCCTTCCTACCTTTATTGCTGCCTGCAACCGCACCCACAATGACATTGCAGTTTCTTGTGCTTAAAGCTACAAGACACTTAATCCTAGGTTTACATATTTATTCAACCCAAACCTGGTTGGTGTATCCATATACCCAACATTCTCCCCTTTTGGGTGATATAAATATGTAATGCCTTTACATTCTAAACCCATATTTTTCACAACTCTCTAGATGCTTAATAGCACCTTGGGCTTTAGTAAAATGATCAGCTACATTGTCCTCCGACATGCAGTACTCCAGCTGTATCAATTTACTCTGTACAGATTGTCTTACATTAAGATACCTCAAATCTGTATGTTTACTTCTCGTTTTAACTGCAATATTAATGGCCATTTGAATTGCTGCCTGATTATCTTCATGTACAACTATAGGGTAATTTACAGTTATACCCATATCCTTCAACATTTGTTTGTACATAATTAACTCAGTACACAATAAAGATAAACAGGAGAATTCTGCCTCCATAGTAGACAAACTTATATGCTGTTGCCTTATTGACTTCCAGCCTATTAATGTCTTACCCAGCATTATGGCTGTTCCTGAAGTCGACTTTCTAGTATCTCTTTCTGCTGCAAAACTAGCATCTGCATAAGCACTCAATATGAGATCACCTTTTGGTTCTAAATACAGTGCATGGTGTAATGTACCTTTAAGATATCTTAAGATTCTTTTCAATGCTATCCAGTGACATTGAAGCGGATCATTATTGTGTCGTGCCAGCTGATTAATACTAAAAGCAATATCTGGCCTTGACCAATTGCTAATATATGATAAGCTACCAACCAAGGATTGATATAGTTCCTTATCACATTTGGGACTTTGTGTATCCATTTTGCAAATATCCTGACTCATTGGAGTCTTTGCAGGCTTACAAAGTTCCATCTTATAATCTATTAGCAATTTAGATATCTTATCTTCCTGAGATATCTTAAAACCTTTCTGTGTTCTCAATATATTCAATCCTAGATATCTCTTTATCTCCCCTAATTGCTTGATTTTTATTTTCTTGGCTAATGATGTTATTATTTCATTTGCTTCATCATTAGTCTTAGTTATCAGAGCAATATCATCAGTAAACAACAATAATAATGATATTTTCCCATTCTTTTCTCTCTTAAATAGACATGGGTCGGCTAAACCAGCTTTAAAACCTATATTGTTCAGTTCTTTTACAATATACTGGTTCCATTCATAGCCCGATTGTTTAAGACCATAAAGGCTCTTCTTTAATAACCAACAATCATTATCATTATTATTGTCTCCTTTAAATCCATTAGGCCTTTTCATATACACAGTATGTCTTAGTGGAGCATGCAAGTAAGCAGTTTCCACATCTAAATGGTTAACTATATATTGCTTGCTTGCTGCCCATACTAATGCTGCCCTTAAAGTTGCTGCTTTCAGACTAGGTGCAAATACTTCATCATAGTCTTTTGCACTTTGTCTAAAGCCTTGGGCTACTAACCTTGCCTTATGGATTGTGTTTCCATCCTTATCTGTTTTTATTTTAAAAATCCATTTGCAGCCAATGGTTTTTTCATTACTAGGTAATCTCACGTTTTCATACACTTTCATATCCTTCAGAGACTTCAATTCTTTATTGATAGCTGCATACCAATTTTCTTTCTCTTTAGAAGGATATCTTCTTATCTCATCCACAGTATTTGGGATTCTATTTTCCTGGCACACTGTATTAGCCTGGTATCTATCAGGCGGTCTAGAAATATGTGTAGTCCTTCTGGGTATTACTGGGCTTGGTTGAGTTACTACCTGTTCCTCATCTTGAGCTATTTCTTCCTCTAGGGGCTGTACTTCTTCCTGTACTTCTTCCTTTACATTATTTTTAAAGTTACAGGGATACTTAATGGGATTTCTGTAGGATTCAATAACCACCTCGTTATTGTTATCCTGCTCTAACTTATCCCATCCTACGTGCTCTAGAAATTGGGCATTAGCACTACATAACACCTTAGATGTGCCTTTCTCCCAAAATCTATATGCCCTATGGTTAGCTTGGTAACCAATGAAGAATAATTGTTTAGCTCTGTGTTGCCCTTTACGCCTGAGTTGTGTAGGGATATGCACCCATGCTGGTGCACCAAATGTGTGCAGATAACTCAAATCAGGCTTCCTGCCATGCCACATGGTGAATGGTATTTCACCAGTGGTTGAGTTAACAACATTATTTAATAAATGATTAGCACACATTGTGGCCTCCCCCTACAAAGAATCAGGTAACCCAGAATCAGTTAACATAGTACGGGTCATCGCCTGCAATGTTTGGCCTCGCCTTTCAATAAATGCATTGTGCTGTGGTCTGTATGGTGCAGATGTCTTATGAGCTATTCCAGCTGCCTTTAATCTATTCTGGAATTTGCTATTAACAAATTCCGTACCGTTATCTGTCACCAGGGTTATAATTTGCCGTTTGGTTTTTCTTTCAGCAAACTTTAACCAATTGAAGAAATGTTGATATGTTTCAGTTTTGCTTTTCATTAGGTAGCAAAACCCATATCTAGAGTAATGGTCCATAATGCTCAGTATATATCGAGCACCCCCCATACTGGGTTTCTTTGGACCTATAATGTCTGCAAATACTACTTCTAAAGGCTCTTTAGTTTTGAAACCATTTAGCCTATTTGCAGGCATTATTTTACTCTTATCTTCACAACAGACATTACAACGCAAATACTTATCACAGGGTTTTAACCTTATTCCTTCAGATAACTCTACTGTATGTTTTAGCATTTTAAAATTCACATGCCCCAAACGTCTATGCAATAAATGGATACATTCATCATGAGGCTTGATATTATTAAATACAGTCTGTGCCTCCCCTTTCTTACTATCATGTAAGACATACAACGTTCCATTTAAAGCTGCAGTTACCTTTTTGTTGTCTCTTTCCAGTATGCACTTATTATTCTTAAATGTAACTACATATCCTAGTTTATCTAATACTCTTACAGAAAGTAAGTTCATCTTTAACTGTGGTACATACAACATGTTTATATTCTGGTTCAAACACGGACAATAAGCAATACCTTCACCCTTGGCCTTGAGGTGCCAACCATTGGCGAGTGATATACGTTGTGAGCTTGTAGACATTTTTATAAACTTTGTCTTATCTCTCGTGATGCAGTGGGATGCTCCACTGTCCACCACCCATAAATCATTCTTCATATCACAATTGCCAAACGTGGCTAGTTCAAAGGATTTCTTTGGCTTCTTTACATTCTGGCTTTTTCCTTTTCTGCAGAATATTGCCAAATGTCCTCTGCCTCCACAATTAAAACACTTTTTAATTGTGTATGCCGTTGAAGATAACTTCTCTTCTTCCGGGTGCTTTACTTTACTAAGCTGGTTTCTTTCCAGCTTTGAAGATAATTTCTCTTCTTTATTAGGCTTATCTTCTCTCAGCTGGTCACGTTCAAACCTTCTTCTGGCTTCTTCTAATAGCCTGCCGGTAATCTCAGTTACTGATAAACTGTCTTTTGGTAATACCTCTAATGCAGTCACAAAATCATCATAGCTTTGATCCAAAGAAGACAGTATGATGTATACTTGTTGCAACTCATTAAATATAAGCTCTTTTTCTTGTAATTCTTGAAAAATGCTTTTCATACAGTTTAAATGAGTTAACATGTCTCCATTTATCTCAAGATGTGTTCTAAACAGCTTCCGTGTAAGATTGATATGAGCTCCTACACTGTCTCGAACATAAATCCTTTTGAGATTCTCCCAGCAGTCTGCAGCATTTTCCACTCCACGGATATGAATGAGTTGCTGGTCAGACAGGGTGAGACCTATGATGCACAAAGCCTGTTCATTCTTTCGTTCATAATCTTGTATCAGTTTATAATCCTCTTCATCATTGGGATTTAAGTTTGATACATCTGGTGGGTTTGTTATTATGTCCCACAAACCTTCTATTCGTAGAAGTAAACTACATTTCATTGACCATGAAACATAGTTTGTTCCATCTAGTCTGGATATCATGGACAGACTTGGCAAATTGACTTGTGCCATTGCTCTTGTGATAAACAACTATTTAACAAACAGTTTGTATTTACAGTAATGTGCAACTCCCACCAGCTCTCACTTCTATATCCTGGTTAGTTAGACTGTGCTCACTGCTGGGCCCATAACCAATGTTAGTGTTTGGGGATAAACCCCCAAGCAGAGTATGCAGCAGCAGTCAAGCCAGGCAGGCAAATGAGAGAGAGAGTGGGCCCAAGAGTATACACACACTGGAGACAAAAACACTGTTTGTAGTTATAAAATAGTTATTTAATTCACACAGAGATTAAGAAGTGTCATTCAGTCCATATATCATTATCCAGTATATCCATCCAGTTATCAAGTCCATTAACAGTAAATACAATGTCTTTATCTGCTTGTAAATCTTCTCCTCCTGATACCTTTCTCTCAAAGACAACGCTGAATCCTCAGCTCACCAGGCAAACAGTCCTTGTGTTCAGTTGAAATGGTATCTGGCATAGTAGCCTCCAAAGTAAGCAGATAGACGTTCCAAAACAGCAGGCAGCAGACCAGGAACAGAACCAGGTGCATCCAGAAGCCGGGTCTATTACGTTTCCCTTCCTACCTTTATTGCTGCCTGCAACCGCACCCACAATGACATTGCAGTTTCTTGTGCTTAAAGCTACAAGACACTTAATCCTAGGTTTACATATTTATTCAACCCAAACCTGGTTGGTGTATCCATATACCCAACAACCAGTTTATCCATATCCTTCCTAAAAAGATCAGACTGATGCTTAAATTTACTACCAGGGAATAAAATAATCTGCCACAACTTTCTCAGTACAGATTTTGAAGAAGATTGTGACAAAAGCATCCCATTAAATGTTTTGCCAAGGTATCTGAATTTACTGAAACTTATAATTCACTATGTCCTGATTTCCCAAGAATATTCTGATAATTTTTGAAGGTGAGCAAACTTCTTCATCACACATTAATCATTAAAATGGGATTAAAATGCACTGAATAGATGAAAACCTTTGAACCAACTTAAAACAATTTGTCCCAAAGATGCTGTTTCAAAAGCCGACTGGATTTTTTGGGTTTTCTTTGAAGACATTTTGCTTCTCATCAGAGGTGGTATTCAACAGGTTCTGACCAGTTCTGGAGAAAAGGTAGTGGAAATTTTGAGTAGTTCGGAGAACCAGCAAATACCACCTCTGACTGGAGATTTTACAGTATCCTTCCCCTGCCACACCCACCAAGCCACGCCCACAGAACAAGTAGTAAAAAAAATTGAATCCCACCACTGCTTCTCATCCAAGAAGCTTCTACAGCTCTGACTGGATGGTGGGGAATGGATTTATTCTTCTGCAGACAGCTGGTCATTTGCATTATTTTAGCAAGTTGTTAAGGCCACCTGGAGTTTATCTGATAAACCTCCAGATGTGGTGCAATGGGTGTGGACTGTGGAGCCTTCTTGGAACTGCTGAAAGGACTGTGTTGTAGATTGGAGATAGATAGTGTCATATCACCCTTCTGTTGAGAGAGGGCTGTTCAGTTTTGACATGGATGGCCTCTTTGACCTCTCTTTCAAACCAGTGGTCCTCTCTGTCCAAAATGTGGACTTTGCTGTCTTTAAAGGATTGACCTTTGCTTTTTTTAAATACAAATGGACTGTTGAATCTAGTCCGGATGGGTTTATTCTCCTATGTTGCACTATGCATTTATGGTTAAAGCAGTTTGATTCAAGAGTTCCAGTCTCATTTTGCAAGAGTGAAAAATGGTTGATTGAATTATTTACGGTAGATTTGCATTATTTTCATTATATTGTAGGTGAGGGCTCTTCAACATTTTGTCCTTTAACTAACAACCCTTATAACACAGAATCACCATGAGTGAGTTGAGAGGCCATAAAATTTTCTTTAATAAATAAATAATAAACACAGAAAGATCTGTAGCAAACTGTGGTGATGCCAACATGACTACATGCAGATACATCATCATACAAATGCCACTACAGGTAATCCTCAACTTACAATAGTTCATTTAATA
Source organism: Pseudonaja textilis (assembly GCF_049901715.1). Lineage (NCBI taxonomy): Eukaryota > Metazoa > Chordata > Lepidosauria > Squamata > Elapidae > Pseudonaja > Pseudonaja textilis. The sequence continues at coordinate 28,559,060 of NC_141992.1, read as the reverse complement.
ACCATTCAAAGTTAAATCATCACTGAAAAAATGTGACATGACTATTTTTCACACATAAAATCATTGCAACATTCCCATGGTTATGTGATCAAAATCTGGATGTTTGGCAACAGACTTGTATTTATGATGGTGCAGTATCCTGGGATAATGTGATCACTTTTTGAGATCTTCTGACAAACAAAGTCAATGAAGAAGCCAGATTCACTTAACAGCTGCAGGGATGAGGTAAAATTCATTTAACAACTATCTCACTTAGCAAAATAAATTTTGGGCTCAAATGTGGTTGTAAGTCAAGGACTATCTATATTATGTACTGATGTGTGTACATCAGACACATAAGTCAACGCATTTGCATGATGACCTTGTCACATATTTTCATCATTTATCCCTTCAGAGATATCTACTCTGTCAAAGTAAGTTGGAACAAGGCTGCATGGCCCAAAGTGATTCGAGAAACTAACTGTTAAATTTTCTGTGGTTTATCTAAAAATCTGTGCTTAGCTTCTCCCAGTTGGTGGGAGTAAAAATGCTTTAGTCTGCTTACTTTGTCCTAATTATTAAGCTCTCCATAGAAATAAAAAAGCCAGATAATTCCCATGATCATACAAAATAGCCTAAATTAAAATTAAAATTCATACTGTGTAAGTTTGTTCTTTACTGTTATAAACTGAGTATCTTTAATGTCAATTTGATACAGATTCCTAATTGAATGCTTTTAAAATAAATCTGAATAGAACAGCTGAAAGAAATACAGTAGCCTAGGAAATGTAGCAAAACAATCTTTGACTTATTTCTTTATTTCACAGTGTGAGTCACATGCATATACACACACACACAAACACAAAGTCTTTCAAAGAAGCACTGCAAAGATTTACATTTCTTTAAAGAAAAACACTCCAGGCCTTTTTTGACAGTGTGAATGTTGCACTAATTTGCTTAGTTGTGTTAAAGAAGGTTCTCCTCCCTATCCCAACTTTCTCTCTTTAAGTTAATTCTATAGGGAATCACTAAAACCCTGTAATTCTCTCCCTTCAATGGTCCTAACAATCAGGGCTTTATTTCCCTTTAATAATGGTTTAAAATTTTGGCACTTGCTGCACATTTGAAGCAGCTTTGCTTGTTGTACAACTTGAGAAATTATGTATTTATTCAGGGCTGATTGCTTCCACTCTGCAAGCATTTGGAATAGATAAAAGGAAATGCTTCAGAACTGACTAAATTGGTTAAATTACTCATTTGAACATGAAAAGCATTGCTATGGTTAGGAGGGAATGGGGGGGGGGGGATGCTTACTGCATGGATGAGCAAGGACTCTGACTTCATCCACAGCTATGTATCCGGGGTGACCCTTCAAGGAAACCGATTCAAATATGACCTGAAATTCATAGGAGACAACAAGCTGATTAAGTAAACAATTGAAAATTATACACAAAACATCCCTCTAACATCCCTTAAGTACAAAGGATTCAGATTCTGTAATATATGCTTTGCAGATAGTCCTTGTTTAGCAAACACAACTGGGAATAGTAACTCAGTTGTTAAGCAAAATGATTACTAAATGAAACCGCATCTATGTTTATGGTCTTACTTCAGCTTCCCTTTGCTTTACAGACCTGTGAAGGTCATAAATGCAAGGATTGATCATAACCACTGTAATTGAATGGTCACTAAACAAGTCAGTTGCTAAACAAGGACTACCTGTATTCCACAGAACAACCCACTCAGTTTCCAAATTTACTTATGTAGATATACATAAGTATATTTCAAAGACCCTCCTCCAAAAAGTGTGCAAATATGCATGCATGTAAAACACTGTACATTAAAAATCGGTACCAGAAATAAATATAATCATGAAGCCAGCTAAATCTTAATTAAGTCCTAGAACTATGATGGCAGAAAGAATGAAAAATTATAGAATGCGTTAATAGCCAGACAATAAATGGTTAAAAAATATGTGCTACAGAAGACACCTGAAAAGAATGTACAAGATTTTATCAAGATGCTTCAAGACAAGTTATGAAGTGTTATAAAGTCCTTGAAAATATTTTTTTTCTGATAAGATTCTTCAACTCCCTATAGTTATGGATTGGTCATAGAAAACAACATCTTGATGAGATGGTTAACTATCAGAATTTAATGAATGATAAGGAGAAAATAGGTGAGGCTAAGAGCAATCAACTTGATGTAATCCAGCATTGTTTATAAAAAAGAGGGAAGAGAAATCTGAAGTGCCATTTTTATTCCATCAAGATTCATCCTGAAAGACATTCCAAGGTGATTTCCCATGCTCTTTCATTGCCTGGCAACAAGAAGGATATTTGATATGTAAGATCTAAATGATGGATGTTCATGTGTGGCTAGAATACAGCTTTTAACATCTAACAGAAGCCCCCTAGAATTGTTGGATGATGTTGTTGGATGGTCCTAATTCTATAACAGAGGACAAACCTCTTCTTAAAGACTCAATTGGTTGAGAGTAAGGGAAATAGTAAAGAAATCATGACTGAACAGAGGTGCTAAGATCCACAAAAAGAGAAAAGTGAGAAGTTGAAGCAATATATAGATATGGTAAAAATAAATGGTTCCTGAACCATTTTAGTGTCATGAGGTTCTCTGAGTTTTTCGTTCTTATTTTCTCTATGTTCTCTGATTGGTTGTTTTCTTGCAGACATTTCATTATCCCAAACTAGGTAACATCATCAGTGCTAAAATCAATGCATTTTAGTTTTATCTGTATTTATTTTTTATCTCATATGTTTACATTTTGGAGCAAAGTATTTCTTGTTTTTGGGGTGATTCACACCCCACAGAGCAATACCCTGAAATTTTTTTCATGTACAGTGAATGATTAATGCATATGTGTATGTGTATACACACACACACACACACACACACACACACACAAACACACAATTTTTTCAGGTTGTTCTAAATGGTTTGTACAAAAGATAGCATTAGTCATTGTGATTTTGGCATTTCCCAAACAAGTAGTTCAATCATGACACAATTATCTAATTTGTTGTCAACATTAATATTCAGAAAGAGAGCAATTTGGGGATTTTTTTTAAAAAACAGATGTTTCATTCCTTTAGGAGTAATCTTCAAAAGTCATTCTAAAAGTAGGCATAACCAAAATCAAACTTTGCGTACTCTATGTCCACTTCTTTCTGCTCCTGAATGAATGAATGAATTCATCATTGGACAAGTGTGATTAGACACACAAGGAATTTGTCTTGGTGCATATGCTCTTAGTGTACATAACAAGGAAAGATACAATCATTAAGAATCATAAGTACAACACTTAATGATAGTCATAAGGTACAAATAAGCAATTTCCTTAGAGAAGTAAATTTCCCTTTTCCTTCTCACTCAATCATATGACCATGATTACTGATGGAAAAAAAATGGTAAATAATATTCAAGAAGCCTGCTGAATAAAAGAGAAAAATACATTTATTGTAAGTGATTGAACATCCAAGGCTGCAAGAATTTAGGAATACCTGTCAGATTTACTGCTTAGGTTCCTATTGGACAGATTTTAAAAAATACCCCATTTCAATTTAATGTAGTATATACTGTGTCTGAGGATAGTCTAATTCTCTGCATGGCAAGGAAAACCAGACTGTACATATCAGTAGATTTTAGCTCTCATGCTGTTAGGACATATTCGTATGTTTGATTTGTGAATTGTGGTCATTTTAATTAATTTTCTTACTATTATTCCTACACAAATGAAGGCAAATACAGGTGAAACTCGAAAAATTAGAATATCATGCAAAAGTTCATTTATTTCAGTAATGCAACTTAAAAGGTGGAACTAATATATAAGATAGACTCATTACATGCAAAGCAAAATAGTTCAAGCTGTGATGTGTCATAATTGAGATGATTATGGCTTACAGATCATGAAAACCCCAAATCCACAATCTCAGAAAATTAGAATATTGTGAAAAGGTTCAATATTCTAGGCTCAAAGTGTCCTACTCTAATCAGCTAATTAAGCCATAACACCTGCAGAGGGTTCCTGAGCCTTTAAATGGTCTCTCAGTCTGGTTCCCAATCATGGGAAAGACTGCTGACCTGACAGTTGTGCAGAAAACCATCATTGACACTCTCCATAAGGAGGGAAAGCCTCAAAAAGTAATTGCAAAAGAAGTTGGATGTTCCCAAGGTGGAAAGTTATGTGGAAAGGGAAAAGTGTGGAAGAAAAACGTGCACAAGCAGCAGGGATGACCCCAGCCTGGAGAGGATTGTCAGGAAAAGGCCATTCAAAAGTGTTGGGGACTTTCACAAGGAGTGGATTGAGGCTGGAGTCAGTGCATCAAGAGCCACCACACACAGAAGGATCCTGGACATGGGCTTCAAATGTCGTATTCCTCTTGTCAAGCTGCTCCTGAACAACAAACAACATCAGAAGCATCTTACCTAGGCTAAAAAAAAATAGAACTGGTCTGTTGCTCAGTGGTCCAAAGTCCTCTTTTCTGATGAGAGCAACTTTTACATCTCATTTGGAAACCAGAGTCTGGAGGAAGAATGGAGAGGCACACACTGCAAGATGCTTGAAGTCCAGTGTGAAATTTCCAGAGTCTGTGTTGATTTGGGGAGCCATGTCATCTGTTGGTATTGGTCCACTGTGCTTTGTTAAGTCCAGGGTCAACGCAGCCGTCTACCAGGAGATTTTGGAGCACTTAATGCTTCCTTCCACAGATGAGCTTTATGGGGATGCTGACTTCATTTTCCAGCAGGACTTGGCACCTGCCCACACTGCCAAAAGCACCAAAACCTGGTTCAATGACTGTGGGATTACTGTGCTTGATTGTTCAGCAAACTCACCTGACCTGAACCCCATAGAGAATCTATGGGGCATTGCCAAGAGAAAGATGAGAGACATGAGACTGAACAATGCAGAAGAGCTGAAGGCCGCTATTGAAGCATCCTGGTCTTCCATAACACCTCAGCAGTGCCACAGGCTGATAGCTTCCATGCCATGCCGCATTGAGGCAGTAATTGCTGCAAAAGGGGCCCAAACCAAATACTGAGTACATATGCATGCTTATATTTTTCAGAGGTCCGATATTGTTCTATGTACAATCCTTATTTTATTGATTGCATGTAATATTCTCATTTTCTGAGATTGTGGATTTGGGGTTTTCATGAGCTATAAGCCATAATCAACACAATTATGACAAATCACAGCTTGAACTGTCTTACTTTGCATGTAATGAGTCTATCTCATATATTAGTTTCACCTTTTAAGTTGCATCACTGAAATAAATGAACTTTTGCATGATATTCTAATTTTCGAGTTTCACCTGCATACTGTCCCAGGATAATCGTTGCATGAACTAATCTGGGTCAGTCACTGGGTCCAAAAGTTTAGTCTTCTGAGATTTGGGCTCCAGCATGGGTATGAAAGCTCAGAAGATTAAACCTTTGGTCCTGCTGACTGACCCAGATTAGATCCTGCATTGTTGTTTACTACCCTTTTCCTTCTCCAAGTTCCTTAAGAACCCGATTGTGATGCAGAAATGTCACTAAAGAAGATTGAGCTAAAATTAGTTGTTTATTGTTGATGGATGCAATTCATTTAACAGAAAAATATTTTAGCTCTTTCTCACTTCCAATTGCAAAATTGAAATAAAATATAATAAAAACCAATTGAAAATGAGCAATTTGCTCTTTAAAAGCTACAGTGGCCCACAGGCTGCAGCTTGCCCACCACTATGGTCAAAGAAAAGAAATCTCAAGTATACCTGGTAAAAGTGTGGCCAGAAAGTACTGATCGCAAGCTCTGCTTTCACCCAACCTTCTGTAACAAGCCCAGAGACATTCCAGATAGGGTTGCCTTGAGGTCCACCATTCACTTTCACATAAACATTCAAGGATCCAGGGCTAGAACGGTCACGGCTGGACAAGTAGTAATGGAAATCAATGCAGTGAGTGTCGTTTTCCTTCAGTGTTGGTAAAAGCAAGTGGGCCTTTTGCCCAGATGCCCTCCCAGAACTATTCACCATCATGAAGGAGCCTACAAAGAAAAGAAAAGAAAAGAAAAGAAAAGAAAAGAAAAGAAAAGAAAAGAAAAGAAAAGAAAAGAAAAGAAAAGATCAGTAGTTCCTTTTGTTGTTGTCAGTTGTTAATATTACAATTAAATTAATTAAAGAGTCAATAGTTCTAAATAATAGGGCCAACAGTCGGAAATCCAAACAGCTGTTAATTTTCTTAGCTCTATTACTATTATTATAATTCAACGCTTTTCTGGTGGGGAGGGAAACACCAAGAATGACAAAAATACGTTTGTATCCACTGCTTGCATCATAATCTAAAAAGGGCCATTTGTTATTATTTTCAGATTTTTCAGCCTTGGATTTCAAACTGTCTGAAAGGAAAATATTGACTTCAGACATGAAGAGCATATCATACTTCCTTTTCGCTCTACTGAAGTTACGCTACCAGACTCTTTTTATTGCATACACAAACACTATTAAGCTGTCTGTTTTTATAACATGTCCATATTTATAGATTACAATATATCAAGAATCCTACAATTTGGGAAGTCAGTTATTTTTTTTTGAGAAACCACTGAATTGTATTAAGTAGAGTTTTCAAAATGATTGTTTCAGTGGCATGGCTATTTACACAGCTGTCATCTACAAGATGGAAAACTGGTAATGGTAGAAGAACCATATTTACTAAGGAGCCTAACTATAAGGTGAGAAATAAAGTCCAGAATTTAAAACCACTCTTTGGAATCTTCATTTTTCTGCTTCAATAGCTTTTGAGACAGAAACTGATAAGATTCGGAGATTATGAGTCAAAGTGTTCAACTCCAAATTCACACATTTGTTCCTGCAAAAAATAACTAAATCCACAGTAAATCGTCTTTATACTTTTTGCCCAAAAATGTCCACAGATATATTCATGTAGTCAGCAGAACTAAGATAAACTAAATAAAACTGTTATATTTTAAATGTGAGAATATATTTAAAAAGCTTCACTCATATATGCACATAGTCTAAGCAGAGAAAAAAATATGCCAAAATAAATAAACTAACAAAACACCCACAACCACATACATATTTACGGACATTTTGTTCAACTTCAGTAAAACAAAATTTTATATTATAAGTTATTGTACAAGTTTGATACATGATTTCTACAATCGACTTATTCTATCATGTCTACTTCAGACATGGAGTCAATATCCACCAGTGAGATAAACTGACATCTGGTAACATTACTGTGGTGATAAAATACTAATATGAGCAGGGTTGATATTCCTAAAGCAATGGTTGGATGATTCCATAAATCACTTGCATGGAAGACGTCATGTACTTTTTGCTGTAGTTGCTGACTAGATAGTTCAATAAATAACCAACTAACCCTGAGATTAGCGATCTAAGTAATTGTCTGGATCCTTGCTTCTAAATTATTCTTGGTGGGAAAAAAAGTACTCCACAGTTTGATAGTAGAAGTTCTTCCTAAAACTTCAAACTGTTCAATGTTAATCCAAGTAGCATACTTTACTCATTTGTTTATTTGATTTATATGTCTCCCCACCTTGTAAAAGACAACTCTGTGTGGTTCACAACAATAATAAAAAAACCACAATAAAAAAACCAAAATAATTAGAACCTGACCTACCACTGCCAGCCAGCCAGCCAGCCAACCAACCAACCAACCAACCCTGTCTCACCAGATGATAACACTGAAGGGATGGAACCTGGAATGTGCCCACTCTATTTAACCTAGGAAGATATCTTTTGGGACAGGCAATTTTGCAAATAATTTGGCCCTGTGCCCTATATGTCCAACACTTTCAATCAGGGTTCATTCAAAGGAAGCCTAACTATTGAAGCCTAACCTAAGATTGAAGAAATCTTCACAAAAATGTCAACTCTAACTGTATGTCTTTTTATGCAAGTAAAAAAGCACTTCTTCGTTGCTGATGTTACCAGGGCTGTCATTTAAATAAGTACTGAGTTAGGAATAAGGCCCTTTGAAGCCAATGGAAGATATGCTTCAGCAGTAGTAAAATGCTCTGGTTTGCAGATAAATAGTGGGCAAATTATTGTAATGCTGCCAGCCATTTAATTACTTGCTTAGAGCAAGACTTCAAGTTTTCTGTACAAGATAGGATTCAGTAATAGAAAGTGCCCTGGTTATGGGAACACAATATAGGCAGGCGACCTGTCCTTCCTCTTTGAAATATACAATTCTGGTATGTATACATAGAGGCAAACTGAGTTCAGTGAAGCTTTTTCATTTATGAAAAGTTCTTCTTGCTCTCCTTGGCTCTGTCTCTGTGGAAGTTAGGTGTCCAGTCTCTCTGGCAGTCAAAGCCAAAATAGTCATAGAGGGAAGTCCTGAAGGAGCAGCATGCCTGCAGCAGTTCTATGTAGCCAAGAACCTGAATAAATCACAGATCCTCACTACATCAGCAGCAGCATGGTTGAGGAAGGTAAAAATCATTTGTATGGCAAAATACACACAGTGTTAGCAAAAAAGAGGAAGAAAGACTCCTAAATTTAAATATATGTTGCTTATAAACTGATGTTTAGTTTGTGAGACATTATTGTGCCTTGGTTATCAGGGCATCTTTTCATCTTTACTTTTAATTCTCCTTTTCCTATCTAACTGATCTTTGAAGTAGTGTCTTCTCTCTCTTTCCCCATCTTCTTTTCTTTCTCAATCTGCCTCCAACTTTCTTTCTCTCTTTTCCTCTGCTGCTTTCCCATTCTTCCTCTTTTCCTTCTGGAGAATTGTTAAATAAAACACACTTTTCTCTTTCATCATTTTTTAAACAAAAAATACAATTTCAGCTATGATTAGAAATGGTGGTAGACTTTAGGAGAAACCCTCCCTTACTACCACCTCTTACAATACTAGACAACACAGTATCAACAGTAGAGACCCTCACATTTTCAGGTTCTATCATATCACAAGACCTAAGATGGACTCCTAACATCAAAAATGTCATCAAAAAAGCACAACAAGGAATATTCTTTCTGCATCAACTCAGAAAACTCAAACCCAGGAGCTGCTAATACAGTTCTACAGAGGAATTATTGAGTCTGTCATCTGTACATCTATAACTGTCTGGTTTGGTTCTGCAACCCAACAAGACAGACACAGACTTCAGAGAGTAATTAGGATCTCAGAAAAAACAATTACTACTAACCCGCCTTCAATCCAGGACCTGTATACTACATGAGTCAAAAAGAGGGCTGTGAAAATATTTACAGACCCCTCACGTCCTGGACATAAACTGTTTCAATTCCTTCCCTCAGAATGATGTTATAGAGCATTGCACACCAGAACTACTAGACACAAGGACAGTTTTTTTTTCCTGAATGCCATTATTCTGCTAAACAAATAATTCCCTCAACACAGTCCAACTATTTACAAAGTCTGCACTACTATTACTATTAATCTTCTCATCACTCCTTATCACCCATCCCCTCCCACTTGTGTCTGTATAACTGTAACTTTGTTGCTTGTGTCCTTACAATTTATATTGACGATTTCATGGTATGATTTGATTGCTTATTGTACCTTATGACTATTATTAAGTGTTGTACCTTATAATTCTTGACTTTTGATGAATGTATCTTTTCTTTTATGTACACTGAGCATTTGCACCAAGACAAATTCCTTCTGTGTCCAATCACACTTGGCCAATAAAGAATTCTATTCTATTCCCAAAGTCCTAGCTTTCTTTCTTTCTTTCTTTCTTTCTTTCTTTCTTTCTTTCTTTCTTTCTTTCTTTCTTTCTTTCTTTCTTTCTTCTTTTTTCCTTTTCAAGGAATGTTCAGGTGAAACTGCATGGTCTGGGTCATGATAGGTGCCATATTATATGTTATTGAAATGCCAAGTTGAAGCAAACATTGGGTGGGCTACAGGCTAGGCTTGCTGGGATATTATTCTCTTTCCTTTCCTTTTTATGTCACCCTTTCTCTTTAATTTTCTGATTCCTTTTTTTTCTTTTATCACCCTCAACATCCTGGGAGCTACAGAAGAAGAAAGATTCTACCTGCCCAGGATCTGAACTTACCATTTACAAAGTTTTTGAAATTAGATCAAGGGCCACATGAATTTCATTAAGGCATCCAGGAGATTAATCCTCAAATACAGACAGTTCAGGTAAAGCTAAATTATTGTGGATGAGCAGAGATAAACGCTTGATATTACATGCTAAATTACTTTGGAATTAAATATGTGATTTATATCAACTTGCAATTGTAGGAAAATATTAATGGAGGCAAATAACCAATGTAAATCATTGTTTTCTTCTTCATTGTTTTTCTACTTCAGAAATCCATGGATCTATGTAGCAACATAAAGTTACTATTCTCAACTAATATTTTTTAAAAATATTCTCTTTCCTTTTTATGTCACCTTTCCTCTTTCACTTTCTGATCCTTTTTTCCCCCTCTTTTATCACTCTCCACATCCTGGGAGCTATAGAGGAAGAAACACATTCTGCTTGCCCAAGATCTGAACTTACCATTTACAAAGAGTTTTTGAAATTAGATCAAAAACCACATGAATTCATTAAGGCATCCAACGTTCGCAAGAAACTAAATTCACAATACAGACAAATTTTCAGACATCTATAAATATCTCAAAAAACACATCTTTTTCTCTGTTCAGAAAATACTTTTCTAGAAAGGTCCAAGGGAGCATTTGACCTAGAGGTAATAAAAAATAATAGTTGCATGAATTTAGAGAAGTACCATTAGGGTCAGGAAGAAAATTAGACCCTTTGGCATTTCTGCAAAAAATATTCATAGATATTTTCCCCAGTGGAATAGTTTGTAATATCATTATGCCACATGATACAATAATAAAATAATTAAACCTTTGTAACCCATGGTACCTTATCTGCAGAGAAGTCTTTGTATTTGTCTATTATTGCTCTTTGTTACTAACATTATAAATGATTACACATTAAAAATAATGAGAATTATTAGTTTTATTCTCTTTAAAGAGCCTGCTTTGGGGATGTCTGCAAACATGCCTTCAGAAAAACAAGCAATAAGTAATCACAGTTTGTGGGTAGGGGAATGAGAGAAGGAAAAAAAAGAAAATATCACTTTCAGCAGTCACGCATAGTAATTTTTAATCAAATGCAACCCCTCTTGACATTCTTGTTCTGAGATTGCTGCCAAGTCATTTTATAGATATATTTCTCTGCTGGCCTTCTTGCAATTCACAGAAGATTGAGTTTGGAAAGCCTTGCCTTATTTTTTAAGTTACTGATTTCCCCCTTTTCATTTTATGTGTTATGTTATTATAGGGCAACAGACAAGCCACATAAATATTCAGATCATTTCTGCCCAACATGTAGCCATATGCATTGTATTTAGAGGAAGAAACTTTGGCAACATTTTCATAAATAACACTTGTTACTGAACTGTTCGTTTGTGTGTGTGTGTGTGTGTGTGTGTGTGTGTGTGTATGTACAGATGGAGAAGTTTATGTGTATGTGTGTATGTGTACACCACCAATCACATCTGTCAAATACAGCCACCCTGAATCACAGGTTGGGGGCTTGATGATAGACAGGAAAATAATGTTTCTTCTGACGCCAGCATGTAACAAAGGTATTAAGAATAGTGATACTGGAGACCAGTATTTGCCTTATTTTTTAAGTTACTGATTTCCCCCTTTTCATTTTATGTGTTATGTTGTTATAGGGCAACAGACAAGCCACATAAATATTCAGATCATTTCTGCCCAACATGTAGCCATATGCATTGTATTTAGAGGAAGAAACTTTGGCAACATTTTCATAAATAACACTTGTTACTGAACTATTCGTGTGTGTGTGTGTGTGTGTGTGTGTGTATGTATGTATGTACAGATGGAGAAGTTTATGTGTATGTGTGTACGTGTACACCACCAATCACATCTGTCAAATACAGTCACCCTGAATCACAGGTTGGGGGCTTGTTGATAGACAGGAAAATAATGTTTCTTCTGATGCCAGCATGTAACAAAGGTATTAAGAATAGTGATACTGGAGACCAGTAGAAAAATTTAGTCACTATTTAAGTTAAATGGAAATAATTGGCCTTGTAAATATCATCCTGTTCTCAAAGAGAAGTCAGGAATGGCAGATCTAGGGCAATCTGAGACATTTATGAACATTCCTGTGTTTTATTTGTGTGACAAATCAAATCATTGTTTTATCCAACTGAGAAGAAGAATGAAAGAATAGCTTTGAAATGGTATCTCCTCCATATTTCCAGTGCTAGTAATTTTATAAAACACTGGCAAGCTTATAATAAGACAATTTTATCTTATCATTATTCCCTCTAAATTAAGCATTCATCCATCCATACTGCCATTTGCTATTTTCATCTGAAAACAAACCATAGCCAATGTACTCTCAATGTACTCTCAGAGGAATATATATATGTTATGTCTCCTCTTGGAAATTCAAATGAACAAACACAAAGCAGCTATTTCACAATCAAATCAAACTGAAGGAAATAACAAGATAACAGCTGGCAGAAACTGTTAGGACTCCCCTTCAAAATTCAAACAAACAGAGAGCTCTTTGCAGTAACGTCCTCATTCAAAATAGTCATTTTGTTCCTGGCGAAAGGCACCAGCTCAGCTGTGTCCTTTTATACCCATTAAGGCAACGTGCTAATTAACTGGCTTGTCCTTCAGATTAACGTTTCCTGGTTCTGACGTCAATCCACGATCTAACAGTCATCAGATTCAAAACTCCCAACAGGACCGATCCTTCCAATCACAACACTATCCCCCACCGCAGGGCCCTTCCCCGAGTCTGATGATTAACTTGACGATGTTTCGTTGACAACCCCACTCTGTCTCCCACAGCCAATGGAGGCATCGCTGTTCCAATTGTCTCAGGTGGTCTACACATTGGAGACTTGGAAAGAAATACCGTTCTGCGACCAAGCCACCAACGGATTGTGCAAACGCAACCAGGACATTCCAAGCACCAAAGGGAGATGAAGGTTCGAGGTGATATAAAAACTTATCGCCTCCTCATGATCCCCAATGATCATACGCACTGGCTGGGTGGCGAAACGAATGAGCCCAGACTTGAGCTCACGCCCATCCACGGTTTCCACCTTAATGGGTGGATGTACAGCAACCAATGGGATCCCATAGTGCGTAGCAAAAGCTCGGTCCATAAAGCTGGTTGTAGCCCCTGAGTCCACCAACGCAACAGCGGGAATTCGAGTGTCCAAAAGTAAATGCCGAGGAGGGCCAGGATTTACTTCAGCAATTTGAGGTGGGGATGTGAAATGTGTCCGACCTAGGGTTTCCTTGAGATCAGGTCTACCTTGTTTTCCTGACGAGCCAAGAGTGGTTTCGGGTACAGATCTGTGGGTCCCTCTCCGTTTGCAGGAATTAACAAAATGTCCCAGACCCCCGCAATAAAGGCACAAGCCTTCCTGAAACCTTCTCGAACGTTCTCGCGCTGTTAAACGAGGGCGGAGTGCTCCCAACTCCATCGGCTCCTCCATCTTAACTGTAGCTTGTGAACAAAAAAGAGAAGGTGGTTCCACAACGGGCCGTCTGCTTCCGCGCTGTTGTAAATGGGCTTCACTCCGTAAGCACTGAACTATCAATGCATCCAAAGTTAAAGCTCTCTCTGCATGGACCAGCTCATCTTTGATGGCATCAGACAAGCCTTCCTGGAATGCAGCCATATGAGCCAGTTCGTTCCAGTTGGAGTCCATACACAGCAAACGAAATTCTGCAACGTATTCCTGCAGGGAACGTTTCCCCTGATTTATGTCCCATAACCGTCTGTCCACAGTTTGTATCTTAATTGGGTTCTCAAACATCACTCTCATTTGTTGAAGAAAACCCTGGAAATCATTCAACAACGGGCTATCTTGAACCAACAAGGGAGTAGCCCAATTAGCAGCCTGCCCGGTTAATAAACTGATCATAAATCCTACTTTAGACCGGTCAGTTGGGAAGTCTTCAGGCCTCAGAGAGATAAACAATTGGCATTGACCCATAAATGCCGGGAACCTGTCCATTTGCCCAGAAAATTTCTCCGGCATGGATACTGGGCTTTTCCTCACAGGAGGGGCAGGGGGAACAGCAGCAGGGCTTGGCAAGCTGGAAACATAATTCAGCAATTGTGTTACCTGATTCTGAAGCGTCACATTGCTTTGCAGTAGCTGATTAATTTGTTGTTGTTGCTGCTCTACCAAACGCTGCAGTTGATTTGAATCCATCTTGCTTTAAAGATGGTTTGTTTGGGCCAGGAACAATAATGTTATGTCTCCTCTTGGAAATTCAAACGAACAAACACAAAGCAGCCATTTCATAATCAAATCAAACTGAAGGAAATAACAAGATAACAGCTGGCAGAAACTGTTAGGACTCCCCTTCAAAATTCAAACAAACAGAGAGCTCTTTGCAGTAACGTCCTCATTCAAAATAGTCATTTTGTTCCTGGCGAAAGGCACCAGCTCAGCTGTGTCCTTTTATACCCATTAAGGCAACGTGCTAATTAACTGGCTTGTCCTTCAGATTAACGTTTCCTGGTTCTGACGTCAATCCACGATCTAACAGTTATCAGATTCAAAACTCCCAACAGGACCGATCCTTCCAATCACAATATATATATATATATATATATATATATATATATATATATATATATATATATATATATATATATATATATATATAGTATTCAGCTTTGTTCGGGTATTTTCCCATGTCATTATAGTTGTGCTTTTAAAGTTGTAGCAACGTTTCGGCAGAATCTCATTTGCCATCATCAGGCTTCTGTATAGTGTTTGTCTGTGAGTCAGACTTTCACAGCCATTTCAGTTTTAAATTTGGAGCTAGCCTACTGCTGTGCCAGAATGGTTTTTTCTTAATCCTGATTGATTGGGAGTCTTGGTCTGTGTTTATTGGTCTTGGAGTTTGTTGTGTTCTGCTTGATTGGTGTTTCTAATATCTTTTGTTTTGTAGCTTTCTTTGTCTTGATTGGCTGGCAACATTGTGTTCCTGTATTGGAGGCTTTTAGTGCGGCTTGGCTCCGAGTAAATGGACGGCTATCATTTATAGTATTTATATTTTGCACATTATAGTATATAATCAGTACTTATTCATGCAGACACTGAGACCATATGGTTTTGCAAACAGATGGGATGTCAGGTCAACTGTATTAAATGTACTTTGATCAGCAGGTTAATATGAAATAATGAAAATAATGAAATATTTTATATGCTCAGATCAATCCAGATTAAATAAAGAGGGTTTTTTTTTAAAGAGTTAAAATGACAGGGAGCATAAAATGGCACTTGCACTGAATGTACAGATAAAACTGGGGAATTAACCATGAAGTGCTCTCTAGATACACATAAATTTCATTTCCCCTCCTTGGTGCATAATGATGCCTTGATAAGCCTCCTATTATTGATGCATCTGTAACATATATCCTCTTTTCATAACTGAAATTGTACTTGATAGCAGATGGCATCTATTGTGTTTACACATCATCACTTTATGATTGCATTTTCTCACATCTACAGTGAAAAAAAGAGAAAGCCCATAATTGATTTTTTCATGGCTTTGCACACTGTTCATTAAGCCTACATGATGATGTTCTTACAGTTGACAGCTGAAGAAATGAGCCACCAAGAAGAAACCCTTGTGACCAGTTCAATATATGCTCAGTTGAGACTTGTTCAACATCACCTTTCAAATGCTACTCAAGTTAAAAGCTAAATTATTGGGACACCAGAGGAACAGACGTAAACTCATGATATCACATGTTAAGTTCCTCTGGAATTAAATACATGATTTACCTTAACTTGTCATTGTGAGAAAATATTAATGGAGGCAAATAACCATTGTAAACCATTATTTACTCACCAGCAAAGAAATAAAAATAGACTTGCAGAATACTATTAATATAAGTATCTCAATAAACCTTAATCTAATATTCTTATACACTCTGTTTTTTGATCTGGACATTTTTTAAAGAATGAAGGCATTGTGTACAGTTTTTATACTTTGGTGTATCTAATCCTTGGAAAACAAAGCATAAACAAAGAAGTCTCACAGGCTCCATAGACTGGATATGTTTAATTGGAGGCCAGGTCGCCATTTTAATTTGGATTCCTGCATTTAGCAATGGGTTTCTATATATAAATATAGCAACAAGGTTGAGCAGTTTCTATCAGCTAACATTTTTTAAGTTAGCACTTGAAGTTATCCCCTGCCAAATGGTACACTGTACATCAAAATTCATTTAATACTCCTGGTCTGGAAGAAAGAAAGAACTAGAAAAATGGTTCTAATTACTGGAATATTATTATTACTTGTATATTATTATTTTATTTGTAGAATTATTATCATTTCAATATCCCTTGGTAACACTATTCACACTTGATAAGTATCAGAGCACAGAGTTTCAAAACAAAATTACACACTGTCTCTCACTGTTCTTCTCAGCCTGATATATTTTAATGTGTAGAAATATTTTCAATTTTTCTGACCTTTTGACTGGATTTATGTTAATTGATAATTCAAATCCCAATTTTCTATGACTTATTTAACTAACTCAGTCATTAGTTAAATTTATGTGACAAGAAGTAAATTAGACATGTGCACTTTATTGTTGACCATTTATTTTGCCTTTGCAAGTTGTGTAAATTCAGCTATTTTTTGCCATTCCAGAAACAAAGCTTCAGGATTGTTCAGATATGGACTGACCACTTGAAATAAGCCTTATTTAAACTCAAACAGATCCATATTAACCTCTTTTATTTCTAAATTTTCCAAAATCCAATGCATCTATATATAGGTATATATTAATGGACAATGGAAAATGAAATAATAAATTACATTAGGAAATACTATATGTCCCTTTAGCAGTAGTTAATTTGGAGTGATAGCAATGTGAAAAAGCCTACTCTAAAGATTCTTAATAGCAGGTTCCATTAGGAGATGTCTAATGGCCGAGTATAAGAGGATTGAATAGAGGAGAACTGCTTCTGAGGTCACACAATTAGACCTCTAATGATTTGGGTTGATGGATGTGTTGTCCAGAAGACCCCGAGGTGAAGGCATAGAGCAATGTTTCTCACTTAAACTTCATTCTGATTTGTCTTTAGAACAGGCACCATTACAGTGAAGGCTAAAGAATAGATTTTATCTAGAAAGAAAATCTGAAGGAAGAACAGGAAAGAAATACAGCTGTAGCACAATATTCTTTTACAATGAGATAAAAAGTCCTCCTTTTTACACTGTCTATTCCCTAAATTGCTGCATGCTAGTATCCCATTTCTAGTGCTATAGTGGACAGTTATAAGAACAGGAACATTTCCAGCAGTTATGAAAGGAGTCTGTCTTTACTAAGATACTTTTTTAAAGGGAAGGAGAACTTGAGTGCAAAGGTAAAATAGTTGTGCACCCTTCAGTGAGACCAAGTTTATTTCCTGGATCTGAGAAAATAAACATGGGATTGTACTGCAAATGATCCAGAAACCTAGCATTTAAGAAAAAGGGAATATTGTAAAACCTCTACCAAATTTTGGCATTTTATTGAAATCCCAAACTTTCTGAGGTAATGATAGGCCACATAGTACATTTAGTGGAACTACAAGCACTAGAAAATGTAATAATATAATAATTCAAAGAGGAATAATAACAGTTCTCACAAAGTTTATCCATCTGTACTCATAAATGAAGGTTGGTCAGGACAATGTAGGTAATTATGAATTTGTAATGAGCAAATATATAGAATGATTCTATACATACTTAATCCCTTTTGACATCAACAGACCTTTGTCTCATTTAACTGAAATTCTTAGCTTTAGAAATTTCACTCCTATAGGTTTTTTAATAGTGAATATATTCTATTAACATTTAATACTATAGATTTTCTTTAAATAATAGAAACAGCCAGACATTATTTGATTAATTCTTTATTGCCTAGATTATACCTTATACTAGTTAAAGAACAAAAGGAACCCAAATGAATCAATGAATCAATCAATTCATTCATTTATTATGTAAGTGAACATGCAGACAGTATGGATTTGTAGCACCTTGGATTCAATCCACTGGTGCTAGGGAAAGTCTGTAAGCTATTCTACTTTTTTTGGGGGGTGGGGGGACTAAATCTGAAGTACTACGTAGTTGAATACAATATGATGATTAAAAAAATAATGCAAGGATAGAAGGATATCAGTAACAAGATAATAGATCGGCATTTGATGTATCTTGCAGCTTTCCACTCATGCAGAGCAACTGATGTGGCTAACAAATCAATAAAAAACAGAAGGAAAAGAACATTAAAAAATAAAGCCTCCTTTGACTTGAGCTCAGCTCCTGTAATTTTCTTGGCAACAGTATAGAATAGTTTGTTGCTAATGGTTTGTTGCTATCTTTTCTGGGATTTCCCCTTACCCCAACCTTCCTGTCTAGTTTTAGTCTTGGTATTTTTTAATCTTCCCAAATTACTGAATGCTAGGATCCCACCTCTGATAGAAGAGAATATTTGTAGCTAATGGTTGAACTTTCATGTCTTTGGGGCTCTGTGAGCTGGGTGGTTTTCTTCAAGAGGTTTCATTATCATACTAGGTAACATCATCAGCACTATCTGCAAGAAAACCACTAAGTTCATAAGAACCTCATAAGAACCACTAAGTTCATAAGAACCTCACAATATATAAGAACCGGAATATTTCCTAGCTTTGAAAAAGACTCCAATATCTGTCTTTACTAGGACATTTCTTTCAATGGGAAGAGAACTCAATGCTAGAAAGTGTATACATAAATACCACTTTCTTAATATTTATGCCATAGAACGTCTATTAATGTTTATTGATAAAAAGGGTTAATCCATAAGTCTTCAGAACTGATTTGAGAAAGTTGCTTTGGGACACACAGAAGCATGAATGTAGCATTTTTCTGTGATTGCAGTCAACTGGTACATCTAGTAAGAGCCATGGCTTTTTTAATGAGCTGTAGTGTAGATTAAGATTGCATTCATGCTTCTACAGGTATCTGAAGACCTATTATTCTAAACTATATCCAAGGCACTACAGAGGCCTAGACAATAGTTCTACTATAAATTAAGTACAGAAAAGAAAGCTCCATTTAAAAAATGTTCCTTGTAAGTATACTCCTTCATATTTTCAACAAGGCACTTTTGTATATCTGCAGGTTTTCAAATTCAGTTTAATTTTATTGAATAATAAGTTAAATAACTTAAAAGGTAATTCAACAAAATATGTTATTTAAATAAACTGAAGAAAACAACTTGTGTCTCTGATTAAGGAACACAAACTCAAAACAAATTAATAGTGACTAATCAGCATTTGACTCCTTTCTAATACCAGGTTTCTTCCTGGTATGCACAAGGATTCAGCTAAATCATAACACATTTTTAAAACTATTAATTATTGAATGAGATAGAATTGTCTGGGGTCAACCATCATAATAGGCAAGAAGCCATTGTTTATAGTGATTTGACATTGCAAACTGCATTAAATCAAAACTAAAAGCACAGTATGGTTTTTAACAATGTGTGAATCTTGTTACCAGCCAGTCATCAGTGCCAATACAGCTAAAGGTTTCTTGGGGAAAATGGAGTGAAAATGTGCAAAGTGAAGCTAATTCTGCAGACTTCCCTAAAGGCAGAGACAATAAAGTATGAAAAATAAACGAATAGTATTTTTTCATTCCCCAATGAAAGAAAATCATATATATTAGACATTTTGGATCTAATACTATGATATCTTGTGTATAAAAACCCTTCCAGAATTTTTAGGAGCAAAAGAGATGAGAAGGACAATTGGTAAGACCATCTGGGGCGAAGAAATACATTTCATCTTTTTAAAAAATAGAAAACTCTGATTACGCCATAAAGAAATAGCAAAATTGACCTTGCAACAGTTTACATGTACAGTAATATCTTTGCTCTGTAGGTTTGTAGCCTATTGTTCTAGAGAATCTGAATCTTACAAAATACCTGAAATACAAAATGTGAATTTTCCTAGAGCTTCATAATTACTATTGATGTTCTCTGGAAAGGCCCCAGATTGAGCAACAGATGATTTCAGACATTTTAATGGCTTCCCATGCCTGGTCACCAGTCAATTATAGGTATTATCAAGCTAGATGCTGGTTTTAAAAGCTTCCAACAGCTAAATAATGGCACAATTAAATCATCAGCACGTTTCGCTAGCTTCTACTAACCAACTGATAATTTAGGATGGGATTATAGAATGGATGCTTTCTCATAAGGAAGAGGGCTGCTTGCACAATAGGGAAAGCAAAGCACACTGAATAAGCAAACACTCAGACAAAAGCACCCACCCACAATCTCTAACTAGAGAATGGAGAGTCTATACAAAAAGTAGCTTTACCACTGCAATTTGGCATCAATTAATTCCCATTTTTCCACATGCGTTACATTTCAGGACATCACATTGCCAAAACATTAAGTTAAAAGAAGAGAATAGCAAAATGTTAGATATTAGAACATTGAATTTACAGATAGTGTTTGAATTATGACAGTTCATTTGAAGTTGGAATAGCATTGAAAAAAATGACTTATGGCTATTTTTCACACTTATGATCGTTGTAGCATTCCCATGGTCACATGATCAAAATTCAGATGCTTGGCAACTGACTCACATTTATGTCAGTTGCAGTGCCTCGGGTTCATATGACTCCCTTTTGTGACCTTCTAACAAGCAAAGTCAATGGGAAAGCCAGATTCACTTAACAACTATGTTACTAATTTAACATGTGCAGTGATTCACTTAATAAATGTGGCAAGAAAAGTCTTAAAATGGGGCAAAACCAGTGGTGGGCTGCAATTGGATTAACAACCAGTTCGGTGAGCTCACACTTAAAAGGCACTTGCATGCAGTGCTGAAAATGGAGCATTTAGAAGCTCAGCTGCTTACCTTCCAAGTCAGCAATGGTAAGAAGAAGGGGGGGGGGAGAAATCAGCTGATTTCTGTGTTGCGTGATTGAGATGAGCTAGAAAGCAGGAAATAAAGGACAGGATAGGGCAGACAAAGGTGGGGTGGGGCAGCTGATAGTCAGAACTACTGGTTTGCTTGAACCAGTCCAAACCAGCAACAGCCCACCAATGGGCAAAACTCACTTAACAAATTTCTCACCTAGCAACATAAACTTTGGGCTCGATTATGGTCATAAATCAACCTGTAGAGCAAAAAGTTCAGCACAATA
The DNA here is from genome assembly GCF_049901715.1 of Pseudonaja textilis. NCBI lineage: Eukaryota > Metazoa > Chordata > Lepidosauria > Squamata > Elapidae > Pseudonaja > Pseudonaja textilis. The sequence goes on along the minus strand of NC_141992.1, from coordinate 28,537,832 downwards.
TTGTATGAGGGAGAACTGTCCCTATTTCTTTTCCTCCTCTTTTGTCTGTTTTCTTACAAGTGTGTTGCTTCAGTTTTATGTCCTTGAAGACCAAGCAACATGGCCAATGGCAAGAGCATGAGGAAATGGCAGTGATCTTCCTCCAAATGGCATTGACAAAAGTTATACAACCCATGTATTTTGTAAAATATATGGTATATTCCATTATACTTCATATCTGACAGTAAATATTTGATCCTTCTTTTACAAAAAAAAAAAAAGTGTTCCACAGTTGATTACTGTGGATTTCCTTTGAAACAGGTTTCCATGTGAGAACCAGTGAGACAGGTACTGACAGAAGGAAGTTTCCATTTATAATCAAAAGCTTTCTCTTCAGTGTAAGTGCTTGCCAGAAACTGGTTATAAATACTACATGATGATTGCTTCATTAGCAGATGGATTTGGTCACAATCAAATGAGCCTAATTCAGCATCAAATATTATAAGAAATGCTAAAAAGGACGATAAACAAAATATTCCTTTTGAGTCCTTTTAAGTATGGCTGAAACAGAAATAAAAAAAGTTATAATGAGAAATATATAAACACACACACACACACACACACACACAGAGAGAGAGAGAGAGAGAGAGAGAGAGAGAGAGTCCAGACAAATATAGTCTATCATGACTGTATTCTGATTTTGAAGAGCTTAAAAGTTTCCTCACTTTCTTGCAAAGGCAATTAAATTTTCATCTGAGAGGAAAAGATAATGCCATTTGAAATGGCTACCATGTAATATCAAAAATACATTAAAGTATACTAGAAGGCTGTTGTCTATTCACTTAGATTTGTTTCAGCTTAGTATTTTGCTGGGAGACTATTTTGTGGATTATTGACATTTTAATTTAAAATCTAGCAACAACCATAATACAGAACAGATTTGTATGAGTCTAAGCTAACTTCTGCATATTACATTTCCATAATTCTAGAATGTTCCTGGAATTGGAGGACAGAACATGCTTGGATTATTTTTTCTTTGTTTGATCTGCTAAAGATTTGAAGTGTTCTCCTCCTCCCCACAGGTTGAAGTTAGCAGTTCAATCTCTGTCAATTACATGTATTCAAAAGTTGTAAACCAATATAAAAGGCATTTTGTACTAAGGCATTAAAGGTACATGTTTGACTGTGTAATGTACAGATAAACTCTTGAACAGCTGCTTCCTTTTACAATTCTTTCTCTCAAGGGATTCACACACTCTGGAATCAACATATTAAACTTGTAATGTGTAAAATCTGTAAATCAAAAATAATTTGACAAATGTGTCTATTTATTCCACATGGACATATATCCTGAAATTTGCTGGTCCTTCCCTTCCCATGCCTTCATGCACACTTATAGAAAGCATGTCCTTACACACCAAATGCTTAATCAATAATTAATTTCTACATTCCTCATTATGTTAGAAAATCTCTGTTATTTACTAGATAATTAACTTTTACTAATGCTTTTTGTCAATCTGCATTTGGAGCAAAATCTGAATTCAATTAAAATGCAAAAAAGAGTTCTTTAATATTGTTTCATCATGACTTAAATTAATTTAAATTACTTTGATAGACAAATAAAGCAGCAAATTGAAAGTGGAACTACACTTAAAATAATTCTGCTGAACCATTGTTAAAGTAGCAATAAAGACACAAATTCTCCTGTTGCTTAAAAAAGGAACATAGACCTTTAGAAGAAAACAATCCAGGATGGGGTTCAAATGCATTTCACCTGATAGCATCTAAAGATTACATGCCCTAAAGACTGATTTTTTGACAGCAAAACATCCCATTAACCACAGATGGACCAAAATCTCTTAGATGCAGCACATTCTTCTCATCTTTTTGTGCTTCACTTTAGAAGTGTTCTTCCACTCTTGCTGATATGGACTGTCCCCAGTGGTGAAACTTTCTTGAATCTTTCTAAGTTGAGGAGTGGGAACTGGCCATTATGGGCACATCCTCCCCTGTAGTTTCTTATTGCTGCTTTTAAAATGTATTTGCCTTTTTACAGCATAAGAATGAGAGCCGGGCATTGTGCCAATAACCCCAAGGAGCAAGAATACAGTGAGGAAACTGGGTATCCTGACATCTGTGGTGTAGAAGAACCTGGGTTACTGGAAAGGAAAGAATATGGAAAAGGTATTTTTTTGGTGCCACTTTTTTCAGCACCCTTGAAAGTAAATGACTCTGCCATGGAAAGTCCATTTTGCTGCACAGATGCCAGCTACAGAAGCATCTCCTCAGACAGATTTGCCCAATTCCCAAGGCTACATTTTATCCACAGTAAATTTACAGGAACATATCAAGATTGTCATCTGCGCTTTCAGAACAGTGTACCAAAGCTGTAAGGGTCTTTTAGGGACACCTATCTATGACCCTCCCCCCTCAAAAAATTTGGTATTGTAGCAACGTCACACTAGGGAAAAGAAGTTGTCGGTCTACAGTGGGAGTGATGAGAACACCATCTCTCCATCATCTTTCTTGTCACCTCTTTTTCTGATCAGCTTTGTAAACTACCACACCATGTCAGTACCACAGGAAAAAACATATGGGCTACACAACTTGATCAGGGCAAAGCAATAGACGCAATCTACACAGACTTCTGTAAAGCTTTTGATTCAGCGGTACATGACAAACTACTCCTAAAACTAAAATCTTATGGTATCTCTGGACAACTGCATAACTGGATAGAAGCATTCCTGTCAACAGACAACAAATGGTCAAAATTGGGAGTGTCCTATCAAATTCTCTACCTGTCAACAGTGGTATCCCCCAAGGCAGTGTTCTAGGACCAACTCTCTTCATACTCTACATAAATGACCTCTGTGATCATATTAAGAGCAACTGTGTCCTCCTTGATGATGATGTAAAGCTATTCAACACCACAGACAATAATGCTACCCTTCAAAAAGACCTCGACTATGTATCAGAATGGTCAAATAAATGGCAACTTCAAATCTCAACAAACAAATGCTCTGTCCTACATATTGGCAAAAAAATCAGAAAATAAAATACAGGCTGAATAGTCAAGACCTTGTTGATGATCCAAACTCTGTCAAGGACCTTGGAGTACTCATCTCTAATGATCTAAGTGCTAGAGCCCACTGTAACTACATAGCCAAAAAGGCATTAAGAGTTGTTAACCTAATCCTAGGTAGCTTTTTCTCTGGTAGTATCACACTACTAACTAGAACATACAAAACATTTGCTAGACCAATACTTGAATACAGCTCATCAGTCTGGAACTCACATTATGTATCTGATATTAACACAGTTGAGAAAGTTCAGAAATATTTCTAGACCTAGAAAACCTAGAACTATGCCTCCTTTGGTCCGATCTAAGTATAGTATATAAAATCATACATTGCAATGTCCTACCTGTCAATGAATACTTCAGCTTCAACCATAACAATACAAGAGCAAACAATAGATACAAACTCAAGGTTAATCGCACCAAACTTGATTGCAGGAAATATGACTTCAGCAACAGTGATCAATGTCTGGAATACTCTATCTGACTCTGTGGTTTCTTCCCTAAACCCCAAAAACTTTAACCTTAGACTTTCCACTATTGACCTCAACCCTTTCCTAAGAGGTCTGTAGGGGGCATGCATAATTGCACCAACATGCCTACCGTCCCTGTCCTATTGTTTCTTTTATTTTTCTTATATGTATCCATGTATTCATAACTATGTTTTTACTTATACCTATTATCTTGTAAGCAATTGACATAAATAAATAAAATGAAATAAAAAATAAAAAAAGGAAGTGGGTGGCAAGAGAAAAGCAGACAAGGCTCTTTTAATGCCAGTTCTCCTATCCAATCTATGGGTCTTCTCCTGCATGTTACTGGGACCAAAGAAGGCTTTCTGCATATTACTTTTCTGCTTTTCTGGGTTCTCAGTTACGGACAATCTCCTATTCTTCTTTGTTACCAATCCAGAATATGCCAAGCCTACAAATATCTGATCAGACATACATCTGCATCAGCTCTTCCACTGAATATCATCACTTTATGGCTGCCATGTACAGGAAACCAAAAATGTTTTTTTACAACTTTCTTTCCTCATGCTAGCTTTTTATGTTCCTCCCTCTTAACATTAATATAGTCTAAAATATGTAAATTATGGGGGAAAGTATATTAACAAGCTTCAGTCAAAGTCTAGAGGCTTGCAAAAGGTTTCTCCATTAGAAATAAAGACCCCGAAGGTGTCATTAGCCTGAAATGCAATTCCAATTAGCTAAAAATGTGGAGAACTGATGGATCATTCATACCTTGAAAGTAACCTTATACTATATATCAGAATACAGACACACATACAAACACACACACACACACACAGAGAGAGAGAGAGAGAGAGAGAGAGAGACAGAGAGGCAGAGAGACAGAGACAGAGACAGAGACAGAGAGAGACAGAGAGACAGAGAGAGAGAGAAAGATAGGGAGACAGAGACAGAAAGAGACAGATACCCTTGCCTCTACATGTACCATGTTCTTTATTCTGAGGATAAGGTTGGAGGTCCTGACTTAATTACATATTGATTCCAATTCAAAAGTGCAATCTAATTTATAGTACTTCTACAAAAACTATTCAGAAATCAGTTGCTTTATTTGAGATATAATCATGTATCATATTATTTATTATTCCTGGCTGTTAGAACAATTAATCAGTGGAACAACTTGCCTCCATAAGTTGTAAATGCTCCAACACTGGAAGTTTTTAAGAAGAGATTGGAAAACCATTTGTCTGAAATGATATAGAGTTTCCTGCCTAAGCACAGGGTTGGACTAGAAGACCTTCAAGGTCTCTTCCAACTCTGTTATTCTATTCTCCATTTTTTGTTGGAATACAAAAGTAAATATAGATATTTTAAATATTTACAGCAATGTTAATAACATAGTATACATTCTTTACTTTCCAGTCCAAGAAAATGTATGTGTATTCTCTATGATTATGTTTTCTAAGATGTGAATGTGAGCTCATTCACATAATCCCAAGATGCATTAACAGAGGGATAGAATCAAGATAAAGTAAAGTATTAGTATCACTTTATAAAGCCTTAGTAAGACCACACTTAGAATACTGAATCCAGCTTTGGGCACCGTATTTTAAAAAGATATAGAGACTGTAGAAAAAAGCAACAAAGATGATTAGTGGGCTGAAGGCTACAATATGAAGAACTGTTGCAGGAATTGGACTTGTCTAGTCTAGAGAAAAGAAGGAGTTGGAATGACATGAAACAGTGTTTCAATATTTGAGGGGCTGCCACAAAAGAGAGGGGATCAACCTGTTTTCCAAAGCACCAGAAGGCAAGACAAGAAATAATGGATGGAAACTAATCAAGGAAAGAACCAACCTAGATCTAAGGAGAAATTCCCTGACAGTGAGAACAATGAACCAGTGGAATAGCTTGCCTTCAAAAGTTGTGGGTGTTTTTTAAGAAGAGACCGAACAGCCACTTGTTGGAATGGTATAGGGTCTCCTGCTTGTGCAGGAGGTTAGACGAAAAGATCTCCAAGATCCCTTCCAACTCTGTTATTCTGTTCTGTTTTACCAATCACCCATTTTCTAATGATTACAAAACCAAACAAAGCATAAAAAATGACCTAGCAACAGATCTTCATTAAAGAAAAGGATTTCAAAGAGTTCTGATACAAAAAATATGTTCTACAAATATTCTGTCTTGAACACAACAAACTACATAACTCAGCAAACGTGAGTTAATTAAGCAATTGCCTGCTTTGTTCTTGCTCGCTCTTTATTACCCTCAGATTCCAAAAATAAATGTTTCTCCGTAGGCAATTCAGGAGTTACCTTGACTTTAAGCATCAATCCACATTACACTACTAACTTAGAGGGAGAAATAATGGGACAATTGATAACAGAGAAACACACATGCACACACATACCTCCCACACATACACGCATAGTGGGAAACTGAAACATCTAGGATATGAAGCATCTATTCTTACTAAGGAATACTACAGAAGGCCTGTGTCAGTTGACAACCTGTTAGATACTCAAACAGTTGAAAAAGGAGCTCAAAAAAATCTTAAAAAGTTCACCATTTATTAGAGTGAAGCCATTCCTGTGTTCCACTGTAAGGTTTCCCAAGATCTCCTTTCTGCACTTTTTTGTTTTTGCTTTACATTACCATTCATCTATTTATACAATTTACATATTAATGTGTGTGTGTGTGTGTTGGATTAATTTTCATATTCTTACATAATATATTGGCACTAGTACCTTGAAAAAAGCACCCTGTTGATGGATAATGTTGTCAAGAGACAAAATATAGCAGCATTTATTCATTGAGAATTCATACCCCAGCTATCTAGCAGAGATCTCAGAAAAGAAAAATAATTCTAATACTTGTTTGAATTTATATTCCATCAGAATTGCTCACCTTAGAGCATTGAATGCTAACTGATATTTGAGTAATTGTAAAACTATTGTCACTGAAGTCAATGTAGCAACTGTTAGATCCCAAAACAGGTTGTAGGATTAAGGATTAAAAAAAACTATAATTGGACCTCACTGAAACCTAAACCTAAACTTTTTACTCATTAAAAAGATCCCATTGTTGACATATTTTCACTGTCAACATGAATTGAAGCATTAAGATTATACCTTCTCACAGAGACTAGGAGAAAGACAGAAAAAGGTTTTATACTTGTGTAGTATTGTTTTGTTACATAGGTATCAGAAATCATATTCATGTATTATTTAGAAATATATCAATATATGGCAAATCTGAATGGGTTAGAAACTATAGCAAGAATACCATCAATCTCTATTAAAATATGAATCTAGTGAAAGAGGAGGAGGAAGGAAAAAAAATTAGAAAATCATGAAAATAAAAACAATGGCGTTTAAAAATGTGGGAAAATCAATATGTTTTCAGTCTCTCCTAAAGCCCCTGTGGAAACAAAATTGTCAAATTCTTCCATAATCCAGGTCCTGACCTGGAGATGCTGAATTGTTTTGGATGTCAAAGAATAGTGCCCTATTTATGATCAAAGAAACTTTTTCTTCTGTATTCTTGTATTTTTATGCTTTTTGGATCAACTCATGTTATTTAATACAATCAAATGCAGCAGTTAGATCCAGCTGGATGATTTTCATGTCAATGTTAATTGTGTCTGCCACCTTTGTTTTGGTTTGGTGCAGGCATTTGCCATGGATGTTAAAATGGTAGACAATGCAGGTGATTGTGTGGGGTACTTCTTGTAGAATGTAGCCGTTTTTCCTGCATTTTCACCGTATTGAAAAACATACATCTGCTGCCATATCATTGCTGTAATGGTTAAGAAGAGAAACATCTGAGCTAAGGACGTGCATTTCCATAGCGTGTAAAGGGTATTCAGCACTTTTGGTAGCTGCCCAGCGCTCAGTGCCATATAGTGCTATGAAAAGACAATTAATTCATATTTTGATAATCATTTTTTATGATTTATGATCAAAGAATATGAAGCAGATATATGGACAGTCCTGCTACTAGCTTGGATCTAAACTGCCCAAGCTAGTTGCCAGTTGGACTTGGATGGCAACTAGCAACTATATCACATAAGGGCAATGTAGACACCATTTGCCATTTTCTGCTAAATATGATCTCTAGGTTGTAAAAGCTCCTGATGTCCAATCTCATGCTGAAAGGAAAGAAGCTGAGAATAATCACCATAACAATGACAATCATTTTCAATCCTGTTAATGATTCACTGCAGCTGTTCCATATGAACATTAAATAACAGGAAAGAACAAATGGATTTAGGAGACCCTTTTCCCTGACCCCAGAAGTAACTGCCAAGAAGTTGGGAAAAGATCTCCCAATATTACTTTCTGATTGGACTCAAAGATAATCACATATAGTACATTTTGAACCCTGAATTTAAATAGTATCAAAATCTGCCAAACAATCCAGGATTAATAAAAAAGGTGCAATCTCCTATCTCTTTCTTGGTACACATTATTCAGAAAGATGTCCAAGCCCTACTTCTTTCTAAATCCAGCTCTAAATCCAATAGGCTTCATGCATGGTCCTCTCCTTTAACCCATTATCATTTTCCTTTTGAAAGAAGAAGAACAAACTAGAGGAGTAATATTTCTGTATAATATTTCACCAGGACAAACTCCTATAGTGCCAGTTCAGATAGTTTGGGATATAAACTCAGTTTTGGCCCAATCAGTTGATTGAGTGCATGAAAAATATTGTTATCAAAGTGGAAGATTATTGTGGTAACTACAAACCATTAGCATTTTAAAATTCCCAAGAATATTGCTGGGAGGGACTTCCTGGCTCTGTTATAGTGCCCTTCTCTTTGTCTCTACAATCCCTCTGAGCACCAATCATATTTCTTAGCTCTCATATCTTATCCTAATCAATCTGCAATTAAATATCTGGAGTAACCTGTTTGTTTATTCAGTGCTTATATTTCTTTACTTATTCTTTTAAGTTTCTTAGAGACAGGGATTTCTAAGCTATGGACTATTGTCAATGTTGTTATAATTATAACATTATACAATTATAATCATATTGTAATAGTAACCTCTCAATTCTTAGAAAGATAGTGGGTAACAAATAAAATTTCAGGATCGGACAATCAGCAGGAAAAGTGGCTGATATTTCAATGCATTAATGCAATATCGCAAACCTTCCTCCCAGAGTTAGATCTAACCACAAAAACATACTTTTTGTAGTGCCTCAACTTTTCTAGAAATCTGTGTTGGGGGAATGAATTATGGGAAAAGATAACCTCAGGGAAAAGCAGAAAAAGATATATATATATATATATATATATATATATATATATATATATATATGTATGTGTGTGTGTGTATGTATGTGTGTATGTGTGTGTGTGTGTATGTGTTTTGAGAGGTTCTCGCGGTATTTATATGTGGATCTTTGGTTGTTGGGTTTTCTCCCGTAAGATTCAAAGTATCTAGGCAACGTTTCGATGAAGTCTCATTCATCATCATCAGGCCTCTGTCTTCGCTCTTGCTTCTTGGAGTGATGTGAGACTCCAAGAAGCAAGAGCTGAAGACAGAGGCCTGATGATGATGAATGAGACTTCATCAAACGCTGCCTAGATACTTTGAATCTTCGCTGAGAAAACCCGAACAACCAAAGATCCACATACAAATACCGCGAGAACCTCAGAAAATATATATATATATATATATATATATATATATATATATATATATATATATATATATATATATATATATATATGTGATCTTTGGTTGTTCGGGTTTTCTCCCACGTAAGATTCAAAGTATCTAGGCAACGTTTCGATGAAGTCTCATTCATCATCTTCAGGCTTCTGTCTCCGGCTCTGTGCTTCTCAGAGTAATGTGAGATTGCAGCTGCTTCCTCCTTTTAACTGCCAGTGGGGGTGGGACTTGATTGGGTGGGGGCTTGGCTGTGTTCTGATTGGGTGGGGGTGTGTTCTCATTGGTAGGGGGTTTGGCTGTGTTCTGATTGGTTGGGGGTTAGCCGTGTTCTGATTGGTTGGAGGCGTGTTCTGTTCAGGTGGGGGCTTGGTTGTGCTCAGGTTAGTCTTAGTTGCTGGGGATTTGAGCTGGTGAGTTGTGATCTTGCTGTTTGGCTTCTAGTACGTGGTCCTGCTGCATCTTCATAGTGGGTGTCGGTTTGCTTCATGTATGGCTCAGAGGGGTTTGAAGTGGGTAGTGATGCAGCTGCAGTGCAGCTTCTGGTCCATGGTCGTGTCTCATCTTTCTGAATGGGTGGGAGTCTGTTTTCTATATGGAAGTGTGGTGGTGGCATCTTGTGTGGCTCTCATGGGTGTGGGTCTGGTGTCCTTCTTCATGTTAGGTACTGCTGTTCATGAGGGCGGGTTTCCAAATGGCTGGAAGGCGGGAGGTGTCATCTCGTTTGTTCATGCTGTGTGGGCGTTTTTCTATCTCTATGGCTTCTCTGATTATTCTGCTGTTGAAGTGTTCGGTTTTGGCGATAGTTCTGGTATTTTTAAAGTCAATTTCATGTCCTGTGGCTTTGAGGTGTTGGACCAGGGAAGAGGTCGTTTCTTCTTTTTGATTGAGTTCTTATGTTCTTCAATGCGTGCACTTATTCTTCTGTTAGTTTGTCCAATGTATGTGGTAGGGCAGGCAGTGCAGGGGATTTCGTATACTCCTTGGTTTTCTAATTCGATTTTGTCTTTGGGGTTTCTTAGGATGGTGGATATTTTTCTGTTTGTGCAGAATGCTGTTTTGATGTTGTGTTTTTGGAGGATCTTGCTAATTTTGTCTGTAGTGCCTTTTATATATGGGAGGAGGGCTTTGCCGTTTTCTTGTTCTCTGTCTTGGATTTTGGTTGGGGTTTCTTTTTGGATTAGGTGGGTAATCTTCTTTCTTTGGGATCCATTGGCTGTAAGTACGTTGGTGAGAGTGTGTAGTTCGGTTTTTTGGTGTTGTTCATCGGCTAAGCATTTTGTTCTGGAGATGAGTGTCTTGGCTACGGAATTGATCTGTGCTGGGTGGTGGTGTGAGAGTGCATGTAGATAGCGGTTAGTATGTGTTTTCTTCTGGTAGATGGTGTGTCCTAGGGAGCCATTGGATCTTTTGTATACCAAGACATCTAGGAAGGGAAGTTGATTGTTGGCTTCTGTTTCCATGGTGAATTGTATTTTGGGGTGTAGGCTGTTGAGGTATGTGAGGAAGTTGTTCAGTTTTTCTTTCCCGTGTGGCCAGATTATGAAGGTGTCATCTACGTATCTGAGCCAGAGTTTGGGTTTGTGGTCGTATTATATACACACACACACACATACACACACACACACACACACACAGACACACACACACACACACACATATATATATATATATGCAGGTTTGGGCGTGTTCTGGTCTTTTCCTGTGTAAGATTGAGAGTATCTTGGTGACATTTCAATGAGGTCCTACTCGCCATCTTCAGGCTGGTGCTTTCGGCTTAATGCCTGTGTGAGCAAAGCATGATCGGAGCTGCCATCTCTCTATAAATACTGGGGAGGTGGGGAAGTGTAGTGTGCTGGCTCTGTTGTAAGCAGGCTGGTTGGCTATGTTGATGACCTTCTGAGTTCTATTGTTGTGGCATCCTGGGTCTTGTGCTGTAATCTCCTGGGTCGTTGGAAGAGCATTTATTCAGTAAATAAATAATAAATACAAGGTGGTGTATGTGTGCTTATTTTTTAATGTGGTGTTTAATAAATACATGATGGAAAAATCAATTTCAATCCAGCCTAACATCCAGTCTCAGAAATAACTTATTCAGCTGAAAAGTTATAGCAAATGTATATGCAAATAATTTTACCCCCACTTCTGCAGGTCACTGTTTGCAAATTCTGGTCCAGGTTATTCATTTATTTATCTTCATTCCATCACAAGTCCCTGCAATATTTTTGGCATGTTTTTTCAGAAGTGGTTTGCAATTGCACCATTCCTAGGACTGAGAAAAGTGACTGACCCAAGAATCCTCAGCTGGCTTTGTTCTTAAATTGGGATTAGAACTCATGGTCTCCCAGGTTCTAGCCTTAATTTTAAAAAATGGTGAATATCTACATGCACAAGTGATGCCATTCAATGTTCATGAATGGTAACGTTTTAGTTATCACTGTAATACATAGTGTTTGGATCATAGAGAATAAAGGCTCTAGCTATACTTATTTTAATAGGCTGGATGCCAATCTCCTTGAGATTGGATTATTGGATAGCTTTGGGACTCAAACAAACTTTTTAAAGAATTTATTTCTTTAAAAAAATCAAGGTTATATGATGATCCATAAAGATAAAATAATCTGAAAGCTTCATTTTAAAAAGATTTAATGCTTGGAGAATTTGATGACTATCATGACTATTCCATTGGTCCATTTAGTTGTTCAATATTATTTGGGGAGAGCAGAGGATGGGCAACCAGTTTCTTAATGTTGTAAAGAGGGGGCCAAGGTCACAATAAGAAGTTACTTGAATAAATGGATAGATTTGCTCACTTTTTTATGTCTAGGATAATTCTTTTCAAACAGCATACCCTTTTTTAATGATTAATGGTCAAAGACAGTAATATTGATCTAAAGAGAAGAACAGTCTGTGAAAATCAAATTCTGTGCTGGAAATTAAGATCAGGTCATCAGTGTACAGAAAGATAGACAGTTTCTTATCACCAGTTTTAATTAGAAACATGTTTTCTCCTACGAAGATCAATGCAAGATTATTTATTTTAAAAATATTAAAAAGTGGGACTAGGACACAGCCCTATCTTGCCCCCCTATGTCTACTGAAGTTATCTGTCAGTAGCCTTGTGGGGAAAACTTAACCTACATATAGGTGTTCATCTAGAGTTCATTATTAAAATCAGCAATCAGATCTCAAAGTCCAGAGCTTTCAATTTAAGTTTTAAGTTTTTTCACTCAATGCAATCTAAACCTGAATGAAAGTCTCATTTTTTGTGATATTAACATACTTATTAATCAAATAAGTTGGGAAAAAAAGAAGGAATGATCTATGATAAAATATGTGGGATGAAACCCAGCCTGTTTCTCAAGAAAAATATTCCTGTTATCATTATCTTCCAATTTTGCAGCAGATGCTTAGCACAAAGCTTGTTAATAAAACTAATTCATCTATAATTCACTGAACACTTTCGAATGCCCTTCCTAACGGTTAAATCTCAGCCTTCTGAGAGATGGACTTGGAATTGATACAGTTAATGATCCTGTTTAAGATAGGCTTCCACTGTTGTATATTGGGAGTCACAGATACAAAATCCCCTTTTCAAGCTTTGTTAGAAGAAATTGCCTTAATCAGTGTCTCAACTTCTTTTTCTTGGTCATGATTCTATATCATTAAGCCCCAAGGTTGACTTGATATTAATACAATTATGAAAGGAAGTATACAAGGAATGGAAATACAGTTCTCGGTTTGAACCTTTGTGTCCAGATGGGATTTAGCTACATATAGGGCACTTTCTATTCTAGAAAGTTCTTTGAACTTATAGCAGACCAGGTTATTCCAGAACAGCCTTTATGGAATTATTTTTTTTTATTAGGACTTTAGAATCTTTCCTGATTTTTATTAGCTCTGATATCATTCATAGTGAATAATTTTCTTTCGCCTTTCATGCACATCATCTTCAATTAGCAGTTCTACACTCTGCATCAAATCAGTGATTTGCTGTGACTGGAGAACAGATCAATTTACTGCAATTTTGAGTCAGACTTGGTTAAAAGAATTCTGCTGTCCAAAGTTGTCAAAAGAAAGAGGATCTGCCTGTACAATTTTTCATGGAATGTTGTTAGTGTGCTTAAGCATAAAGTGGAATGGATTCCTCTTGATTTTAACTGACATAATTATCATATTATTAGTTAATTCAGTATCTTCTAAATGTCAATTGTGCTCTCTTAGCAAATCACTATGTTTAAGGCTAAGTACTGGAATGTCAGAGGTTGCTGATTACTACTTCCTCTTGAGATGATCACACATAGTTGACTATGGTTAGCCCATTTAGTGAAAAAGAAGTGCAATTTCGCAGATTATCTTTAGGATAGGAACAATTCAAAATGTAACATTTTCATTTATATAGCAAATCTGATGGGTTATCCTTATCGTGCCTTCATTCAAAAGGAAAATATATTAATAATTCTCTTGGTATAGTTCAATATTTAGATGGTATAGTTCAATATTTAAATGGTTTTTAAGCTTATTTTTGTAACCCCCAATATTTTAGTTAAAACAACTTACTAAAATATTGGTAAAAATTGGGAAATTACTTTTCAGTACATCAAACTCACACTAACAGTCAGAGATAAAGGTTGCATGGTTCTTGCTCATGATTATTAGAGAAAATTAAAAAAAGCTTTCAAACAAAAGTGTCACTACTATAAAATGAGTGAAGAAGTCTTATTTGATGTGTAGGGATTCAAAATTCAATTTCCAATTTATTTGAATGTGCAAATCAACTTAGCAATCAGGTTGTTTTGATGCTGGAATAGTCCAGATTCTGAATACCAGCAAATGTATTAAGCTTGTTTGTTGCTCAAAGATCCATGTCTCTTGTAGACACATATTGTCAAGGGCACACAGTAGCTTAGAAAAATCTGCATCTATTCTATTCTGTCCATCTAGTAGGTTCCAAACTAGGACTGATAGTTTTATGACACGGCTGCATTGAATGCCATCCTTTATATTGATATAGGGTTCTGGTTGCTACTCAGTTTGTAAGTTTGGATATGTGCTAAGTTTTCACCATTCAGGTACTAGAATCAAAATTATATTTATCTGATTTAGGCCAATCATTAAGTTAGGGAAGTAGGTGTATATCATGCTGTAATTTGTCATTTTATCATTTGACCACATTTGTCTCTTTGTGCACATTAAATGGTATAATAGGAAATGAAAGATTTTTATCTTGTCATTCAGTTTGTTAGGGCTGCTTCTGAGCATGTAGCCAAAAGATTCAGGGCATTTGGGTATTCCACCTGTTGAACTGTTTGTTATATTTTGCACCACAGATAGATATTTCTAAATATTTTGCCCTACAGTAGGTGATCAACTTTCCATTAGAGTCTACATGCCTCCTGTCTGCCATACAGTTTGTAAACTCTGCTGAAGATTTTACCTAGCCTCGTAATGTTCAGAAGCCAACTCACAAACTCAGAGGACGAACCTTCATCTTCACAGATTGTATCCTTTATGAATCAGGTCAAGGTGACATCTATGCACTCTAAGAAGTGAATGAAAGAAATGTTTCTGGAGACCTCTGATTTACTGTTGAGTCCTGGAGGGACCCCTAATATATGCATAGTTATAAAAGAGCAAAACAGAAAAAGAACCAGAAAAGCTTTCTATTCTGAGCAACTAAGTGTTGATCTTAAGGAATGGGGGGAAAAAAAATCTCCCTCATAGTTGCTGATTGCAAAGAATATATCCTAAGAGCTTCTGATTGCCAACTGTGGGTAGTTCCTGCTGAGTAAACTGAGACTGTAAAAGGAATATAAGGCACAAGCTGATTCCAGGAAATGAATTCACATAGTGAACTGAAAGGTGGAACAAACAGAAGTTTACCCACAGAGATTTAAAAGGAATACTTGGCAATTTTTTGCATCAATGATATTGAGGGGAATTGACCATGTAATGTTAGGAGTTATGGAAAATTAAAACTTATAGACAAGCAGAACAGAGTAAAGTTAAAGGAGCACAATAATAAATTGATAAAATGAGACAAGAAACTAAGGGGAAAAGAAATTCAGGATGCATAGAAGTTTCCAAGTGTTATTAAAAAAACAACAGCTTTCTATCCCAGGATTTTGGGAATGACTCAATAGCATAGAATAGAATAACAGGGTTGGAAGGGACCTTGGAAGTCTTCTAGTCCAGTGGTCACCAACCAGTGGGCTGGGGACCACTGGTGGTCCATGAGAAAGTTTGGGTGGTCTGCAGAGAAATGTCCCCCAAAGCACTTCCTCCAAAGCAATTAATCCAGGCTGCATGGGAACATAAGGCTGCATCACCCACATGGCCTGCCTACCTGCTGGCCCCCACCCTTCAGCTGAGCACAAATCTTTGAGTAGAGCCACGCGAATTGCAACTGGAAGATAAGACCAATGGCAGGGGAGGGAAATCCGCCCTGCCGTGGCTTGCTGACGTTGGTAGGAAAGTCGGTCTCATATTCCAGAGCTGTCACAGTCACAGGACTTGCTCTTTGGTCATCCTGGAGCAGCTCCTCCAGTCCATGGCAGGCAGGTGCACCCAGGTGGAGGAGCAGCTGCTCCAGGATGACCAAAGGGCAGGTCCTGTGACTACGGCAGCTCTGGAATATGAGATCAACTTTCCCACCAATGTCAGCAAGCCACCGTCAGTCAAAATTCATATTAGTGGTTCGCGGGATTTAAAATTATGAGTTTGGTGGTCCATGAGATCCAAAAGGTTGGCAACTCCTGTTCTTGTCCAACCCCCTGCTGTTAGATCTGGGAGGATGGTTCAAGAATGGAGGCAAGACTCAGATAACAACAACAGCTCTTTATTAGTGACTTCAGATCTAAGAGAAGAATCCCAGCCACAGCAGCCCCTTATTTAGGGCTGGCTGCGGCTAGGCGGCCAATGAAGGCGATTTGAGTTTGCCGCTCTTGGCTGGGCCAATCGCAGCAGCCCATTTACTAGCCAATCGGATCAGTCTGCGGTGACCAATCACAATCTGCTATTCGCGGGCCAATCAGAGTTGCAGGCTTTCGAGCCTGCTAGTCCAGAACACCTGCTTAGGCAGGAAACTCTATACCTGTGATGACCCAGGGCTGGGCACAAAAGCAACATAGCCAGAATGAAAGCTTGACTCTCCTTTATTGCTCCAACTTTCAGCCAAAAGTCCCACTGTTCACTGCAAGTCACTGAACTTAAAAATTGAATGTCCTTAAAAGACTTCAGAAATGAAACTATGACTTAAAAAAGAGAAAAAGAGAGGGTAGAATTAAAAGGCTTCAAAGTTTTAAACATAACTCTTATTTTTTCTGAAAACATTTGAAGCTGTAATTAATACTGTCTTTTACAGAGGGCATTTTATAGAGGGCATTTGCAGGATGACAGCATTTAACAATGTTCCAAATTCGCAGATATAATAAGGTTGTAAGAATGTAAAATCTTATTACAAACTTCCACAATTTGACATGGGGCCTCTCTTAAATACCTTCAGTAAAAATGTTATGGAAAAGAGCCAAACCGAAACCCAGAACTAGAAGAGCTTAAACCTAAGTTTCATATTAAATTTTGGGCACATAGATTTCACACAGGTCAACTTGATTCAAACTGTCTTTTTGATAAACTTGGAACAGATTAGAAATCCATTTGACAGATTTATTGGCACTTCATGAAATATGCAATTGTAACTTTAATATGATTAATAATACAATGAATTTATTTCAAAATCCTATAACAGTATTTTTTTAAAACAAGAAATATGTGCTCCTTCTGCCTAGTTTCAAATACATCTAGATGGAGAAAACTGTTGAAGTTTTGGTATAAATCAAATAAATGTAACATTATATTTTACATACATTATGCATTTATATTGTCTGCAAAATGTTATTTAGTATCCATTGTATCAGGGTTTCAGAAAAACCCAACTCCAATTAAAAACTCAGAGACAGGCATTTTCTCAAAGTTTCCCTTTATTAGAGTAGTTATACCGGCACATCGGGGAAAACCTGAGTCTGAGAGTTCTGAGTTTTCTGTTAGTAATTCAAAAGTTAAAACCCAGCCTCTGCACCCATCAGTCCATCACATGGTCCAATCACCAACTATCCCAACTTGAGACATCCCTTTAAGCACTCCAGGTGCAGGAATAACATGACCTTGACCAAAAAGAAGATTGTTATTACGTCTAACTACCAACACTCTAAAAATCCCCCCCTCCTACTTTCCCAGGCACAGGAACGTGGCAGCGTGGAAGCTTCTGGTATTAATATGGCTTCCAAAGCTGACACATGGATCTGATATGAAATTCTGTTGTTTTTTTTCCAAATAAATCTGAGTACCAAACATGAATGTCCTCCTCTTCCTAACACTATTTATAAACTATATTCAAGGTCTTAATATAAACACATCACATCACATACAAATTTGTTCAAAACTGGGGGATCACAGTAGCAGTTTAAATATTCAGTGCTACATTGATTAACACTGATCAAGAATCACAGATTATTTCATCTTCAAGTAATCAAGGACCATTAAGGACCACTACTTGTTACAATTCAGCCAAGTATGTCCTATCTGAAAAGCATATCTTCCTTGATTATTATAAGTTCTTGAATAATATTCTTGGTACCTGCTATTTAGTAGAAATCTACTTAAAATAGATTTAGAAATTGTGAGTAATTGATACTAAATTCAAAGTAAATACTGGTATCTTTGATTATGTCAAAGCTTCAACTTGGGGTAATAGTTTTAATACTTAAATAAGACTAAATGAACCCTATTCTAAATGCTGGTTCTACTAATGGTCTGTTTTATTTGTACTTCAAAGGAAAAGGAGAAGGTGTTTTCCCTCATGGTAAATTTCAGAGTATTTTCATTGTGAACTCCTCAGAGTAGACAATTTTGCATAAGGAAATGTATTGCCTCTTTGAAAAGCAAATGGAACTTCTCAAGATATGTTCCAAAAGAGATTAACATCTCAGAAGTTATTCAGAGGCTTTAAACGTTTACAAGTCCCCAACATCAGCTTTATTTTATTTTATGACATTGTAATCAAAATTTTCTGTAATGATTACTGCCATGTAGAATCTCTTAATTGGGGAAAAAATCTCCAGAGAAAAATTGATCCAACAGAATTGCTTATGCATGAAATATACAAGTTCTTTATTTAAGTTGCAGTGAGTATAATATTGCTAAAAATTATATCATTTGTGTTAATTAAGTTAGCTGTAATCCAAGGAGTGTATTAATAGACACAAATGAACTTGCTACTTTTTAATAGACCCTTTCAATTCCTTAAACTAATACCATCACACACTGATGCAAAAAAAACAAAACCCAGGCTTTTTTTAAAAAAAAGAATAAAATAAAAAGACAATTGAGGCAGATGAGATGAAAAATACAAGAAATAAAATGTCTGAGTTATATTTAAGTATAGGCAGAGAGAAAAAGTAAAGCTGATTCCACCAAGTTCCATAAACTAAATTTTGTCCCTTCCCCAGAGCTTTCATAAATCTCTCAGAATATATAGTATTCTCAGCGTTCAGTCTAGGTCACTTTTTCCTGATATTTTCCTCCATATTTTTTTCCTCTTGCATATCTATGTTAAATCCCGAGATAGAACTACCAACATTCACCTTGAACTGCAAATAACTGCACTGCAGCATTTAAAAAGGTACCAAATCTACTGGGCAGCTGTGTACTGATTATACAATCTAAAATATGAATTTGGATTGTTTATATAGGAACAAGCAAAGATCAGGCACTTCAAAAAGTCTAACAAAAGTTCTTACAGATTTCCCACCTCATTATCTATTTGGGTTTTTAAATTGTATTTTTGACAGTAAAAAAATTACTTAGAAACTACTAAAAGGCAAAAGAACCATCTAAATATATTTTCTGATTATTTAATTAGCATTTGTTTTAGGTGTACCCATATGATAAAACACATATTAAGCATGAAAAAGCATCATTGTTGTTTTTATTTTTGCTGATTTCCATTTCTTTTTTCCCCTTTAACCAAATAATGGCTAAAGTGAATGGAGATAACAGTATTGCCATGGCCTTGGAAAAGCTTTTATAATTAAGGACAAAAAAGGAACCCAAGGTGATTTAAAGAACTAATGTCCAATAAGCCTGCTTTCAGTCATCTACAAGGTTTTCACCAAGATAATAGCAAAAAGAATATTGAGAACATTAAAAGATGCAGTGATTACAGCACAGTAGTTCACATCCAAATTGTTCAGCAAGTCACTGAAAGCCATTTGACTCAGTAATCCAACAAGCAATAATTAATGCATTGCTCAACCAAGGCATAGACACTGCTTACATTAACTTACTACTATCAATATATGAACAAACAATGGGGACAATTTTCTTTAATGACCTTAAGGTGACACCAACATAGAAGCACGTGTATGGCAAGGCAATACAATATCACCTATCCTTTTCTCAGTCTGCCTTGAAGAAGTATTTTGCAAAGATGGCATAAAATTAATGGTGCTATTTAAATCATTAGTGGCCAACCAGTGCATTGAGGACCACTGGTGGTCTGCGAGAAAATTTTGGTGGTCTGCAGAGAAATGTCACCCCCAAAGCACTCCCCAAAGCAATTAATCCAGACTGTGTGGGAACACAAGGCTGCGCCACCCACATGGCCCATGGGAACACAATGCTTACATCACTTGTATTGCGAACAACATGAGGTAGTGAGAGGAGGGGGGAAAGGGCAGCGGGGGAACTTGCCCCAATCGCCCAACATGCCTCACCTGGCCACTGGGCTAAGACATTGCCATTGCCATTGCCATTCGGCATAATTTTCAAGAACTACTTCCCCCTATGCCCCAAATGTTTTTGACAAGTGTGTATCACCTGTTCTACCATATGCAGGTGAAACATGCATAACCTCACAATCGATACAAAAGTTACGAGTGGTGCAAAAAGCCATGGAAAGATATATGCTTGGCAATACAAAACAAGACAGTAAGACTTGCACATGGATCAGAGAACAAACAAAACTATACAATAAGATCATGAGAGTAAAGAAATTGAATGGAAATGGGATGGTCACATAAGAAAAAGGACTCATGGTAGGTGGACCAAGGCAAACATAGAATGGATTCAACTTGATGAAAAGCATCCACAAAAGAAACCTAAAACAAGATAGATCCATGACGTCAGCAAGTATTGCAGGCCCAATTGGCAAAAGAAGACCCATATTTGTTGGAAACATGCAAAAGTGGCCTTCAACCTGCAGTGGAAAGAAGGAGGAGGAGGAGGAGGGAGGAGGGAGGAGGGAGGAGGAGGAGGAGGAGGAGGAGGAGGAACATTGTCTATATAATCACAGGAACAGACACTTATTAATTTGATAAATTATAGAACATAGGTGCTCCCAGAACACATCTATTATCAGATAGAATAATATAGTGGCATCAAGCAGCAGGAACTGGTCCTCAGCTTTTCCTACTGTTGAAAGATAGGATTTGCCATGAAGCTTACAACTATATCCAAAAGTAGTCTGTTGTCTTCAAGTGACCCAATTGTCAGAACTGAAGTAAAAAGCAACTGTAAGGTAGAATGTATGTTTCGTATTCACCCCAGATGCTTCCTTCCAAATCCAGTACTTGGCATTTCAGACAAATTTCCTTTCCATCATTTTAGACATTACTCTGCATATCTACATGATCTCTTTAGAACTATTTATTTTTTATTTACTTATTTTATTTTGCCAAGCGATTATAAGATTACAGGTATAAGTATAGACACAGTTATGAGTACATGAAATGGATACATATAAGAAAAATAAAAAGAAACCATAGGACAGGGATGGTAGGCACACTGATGCGCTTATGCACATCCCCTACAGACCTCTTAGGAAAGGGGTGAGGTCAATAGTAGAAAGTCTAAATTTAAAATTTTTGGGGTTTGGGGAAGAAACCACAGAGTCAGGTAGAGTATTCCAGACATTGACCACTCTGTTGCTGAAGTCATATTTCCTGCAATCAAGTCTGGTGCAGTTAACCTTGAGTTTGTATCTATTGTGTGCTCTTGTATTGTTATGGCTGAAGCTGAAGTATTCATTGACAGGTAAGTCATTGCAATGTATGATTTTATATACCATATTTAGATCAGACCGAAGGCGGCATAGTTCTAGGTTTCCTACGTCTAGAATTTCTAGTCTGGTGGCATAAGGTATTCTGCAACAAGTAGAACTAGAACTAGAACTCCCCTAGTCCTAATTCTTTGCAAATGTGCCTTGTATTTTTGAATATATGTCTCTAGCAATCTCTCACAATGCTATAACATTTAATTTTTTCTTGGTTGATTTATTTATTTATTTATTTGTTTGTTTGTTTGTTTGTTTATTTATTTATTTATTTATTTATTTATTTATTTTGAAAAGCACTCTCATCAAGATCTCCATGCTCTGATTCCTGATTTTCTTTCTTTGTTTCTTGAATATCTTTGGCCTATTGTTTTCTTTTATTCTTTTCTTTATACTTTGTATAATGTTGCTTATCCTAAAATAGAATATCAAGATACTGTATGTGAGTATTTTCTCATTACAAATCAGTTCACATTTCATTTTTATTTGCCTCTGCAAAAGTAGAATTTACTAACAAATGCATTGATTTCAGGTCTCCCTCAATCCTTTTGCCGATTTTGAACCATCATTGATCAGACAAATGTCATGAGATGCTACTGCTTAAAATAAAGCTGGGAGAAAAATGCTCAATCCAGTTGAAGTATGTCCTGAGCTGATGTATTAAATAAAATGTATCATGAAAATAAGCAAACACAGGAACACAAAATGGGACTTACTGTTGTAACTATAGTAAGACAAAAAAGTCAAAGCAAGTTGCCTGCCAAACAAAATCAATAGCTTTCCATAATTTCTCATATGAATGATAATATATCTACAACTTGTTTTTCTGTATTTTTTAAAAAAAACATAGCTTGGCAATTCCTGGAAACAATATTTAATATGTATCCAAAAATAAGAACACCTTTTTCTGATTAAGACATTTGGCACAGCCTTTTGTGAGCTTATTCATTGGCTGCATGGCATGACAAAATTATGCAGTGAGAAGGGGAAGGAGGGGAAGATAGATTAGTTAAGTTACATGTGTGATAAATCACAAATATACTATCAATTACCAGTTGCAATATGTTAAGGAAAGTAAATTTGGTCTAGTGAGTAAGGTACTGGACTTGAAACTAGAAGACTCTGAGTTCTAGTTCTAACTTAGGAACAAAACCAGCTGATCACTCTGGACCAGTCATTCTCACTCAGCTCTAGAAGTAGGCAATGACAATCCAAGATTCTGAAATCTTGCCAAGAAAATTCCAGGAAGTTGTCAGGAGATAACACAGACTCAAAGGCACACAAAAAAGTGTTATAGCTCATTATGTTTGTTGAAACCTTCTGGGGATTTTTTTTATCTTTTTAAGTTCACTATTCTTTTGTTCAACTGTGCAAGAATTTCTTTTCTCCAAGAGGCTATATGGCTAGCTCTGATATGGAGTATCTTGAGAGGCTGGAATTGTTATCACTTTCCCCTTGTTTTGATTCCTTATGTCAACTTATGTTCATTAATTCTTTTGCACAAATTTGGTCTGTTTGTTCAAATATTATACTATCAAGAGGGCAGCACGGGCAGATGATGGCATCTATCCCATTGAAGGAAGAGCAATCTTGTGTGTGACCTTGTTCAGACCAATGATGGTGCTGTTGGTGTAATTATCAGGGCAAATAGACATCTGGGTGTGTTGCAAGGTTTGATTCCAATTACTGTCCCATTGTTTCTTGTTTCTTATGAGATTCTGTTTGAGGTTGGATAGCTATATCTATGCAAACATGGGTCTGTCTTCCAAGGCCTGAGAAAGTACAATGTCATTGTTCAATATGGACTGTATCTTATTAATAATGTGTTTGGATGGCTGTAGGCAATCGCACTATAGGTTTTCATTTCTTTTTTTTTTTTATAAAACAATTTTATTGTTTTGTTTTTTTAACAAACAAACAAGTAGACAAAACATAAAAACATCAGCTCTCATCCATACTTATGTACAAACAGTGTGTCGGTTGGTTCATCAGTTTTGTGCATACGTTTCGTAGTCATAATTTACAATTACCTTACATAATAACTCTTATTATCAATCCAAACTTATCTAACCTCATATCATTATATAAAAAAAGATTTGACTATACTTTTATTCGGTCATGCCTTATGAGATAACTATGATTAAAATAATTTATTCTGTAACAAATCATATAATCGTACCAATTCTATCCTAAAAAAAGAAAAAACATTTTATAAATATAATATCAGATACCAGAAAAAAAAGTAAAATCAATAATATTCCTCATTGTCTAACATTCCAAATATTCTATTTTTGTATTTCATCATCCAACCATTGATAGAAAAGGTCCCAAATTATATAAAATTGTTTCTCTTCTTGCTCTCTAATTTCAAATGTCAATCTACTCATCTCAGCACATTGCAATATTTTCTTGATAACTTCCTCCTGCAATGGAATTTTGTCATTTTTCCAATTTTTTGCAAATACAATCCTAGCCGCAGTTAATACATTCACAATCAAATATTTCAAATCTTTACTATAAACATCTGGTAGGATTCCCAATAAGAAGAGTTCCGGTTTCAAGTCTATATGCTTCTTTGTCATTTTTTCCAACCACATGCGAATTTTGGTCCAATATTTTCTAGCATCCTCACAAGTCCACCACATATGGTAGTATGAACCAGGTTTCTGATGATATTTCCAACATTTTTCCGATTTGTTCTTGAACATTCTTGCTATCCTTGTCGGGGAGAAGTGCCACCTGTAAAACATCTTATACAAGTTTTCTTTATAAGCTGTAGACATTGTCATTTATAGTTTTGCAACCATAATTTCTGCCATTTCTCTAAGTCAATCCCATATCGAAAATTCCTCCCCCAGGCAATCATAGTTTCTTTAACTTGTTCTTCCTCTAATTTAATTTCCAATAAGTAACCATATAATTTTTTAATCACCTTTTCATCGGTACCCATCAAAATTTTATCTAAATCAGTCTGTTTATCATAAAATCCCTCTGTTTTGGAATCCTCATCATACCTTGAGTGTATTTGCACATATGAGAACCAATTCATCTGTATACCTTGTTCCTCTAATTTTTGTATCGATTTAAGTTCACCCTTTTCATCTAATAATTCCCCGTATCTAACTGTTTGTTCCTTTTTATAGATTATAGGATAAGAAAAAGCTTCTATCGTCGATAACCAAACTGGGATTTTCAAATAACATTGTTTTTTTATCTTCTCCCAGTTTAGCCACAAAGACTCCCGTATATAGTGTCTTCTAAAATAGCCCTGTGTTTTGGTTCCCTTATACCATAGAAAGGCATGCCAACCCAACAACAAATCATGACCTTCTAGTATCAACAATCTAGTCTTCCTTAATGTTATCCATTCTTTAATCCACGTCAAATTTGCAGCTTGATAGAACAACTCCCAGTTAGGCAGGCCAAACCCTCCTCTAGTTCTAGCATCCTATAAGAGCTTTAGCTTTATCCTTGCTTTCTTGCCTTGCCATATATACTGCAAAACAATTTTATTTAAGTCCTCAAAATAGTCTTTTCCAAGCCTAATTGCTATTGTTTGAAACAAAAATAGGATTCTGGGTAGAATATTCATCTTAATTGTTGAAATCCTCCCTATTAATGACAATTGTAAATTTTCCCATTTCTTCAAATCTAGGGCTATCTGTTGTTTAAGTTTAATATAGTTGTCCTCTTTTAATGTGCTACATCTTGGCGTCAAATATATCCCCAAATACTTAACCTTGCTTGTAACTTGGATTTTCAACAGTTCTGCTAATTCTTCCCTTTGTCTTAATAACATATTCTTTGACAAAATCTTTGTTTTGTCTTTATTTATTTTCAGACCGGCCACCTCACCATATATCTCTATTTTTTCCAGCAACTTCAAGGCTGTCTCTATAGGATCTTCTAAGATAAAAACTAGGTCATCTGCAAAAGCTTGTAATTTAAATTCTTCCTTTTTAATTTTCATTCCTTTTATAGTTTTATCTTCTCTAATATTTCTATTCAACACTTCCAAAGTCAGTACAAATAACAAGGGAGAAAGGGGACAACCTTGTCTTGTGCCTTTTCTAATATTAATAGAGTCTGTAAATTCTCCCTCCATCATTACCTTAGCTGTTTGTTCATTGTAAATTGCTTCTATTGCCTGAATAAATCTTCTAGCAAAGCCCATCTGTTCCATTAAAAGAAACATAAATCTCCAATTCACGTTATCGAATGCCTTTTGAGCATCTAAAAATATCAAGGCCATTTGTTTTTCAGGATGCGCCTCATAGTATTCCAAAGTATCTAGAATTACTCTCATATTGTCTCTAATTTGCCGCTTTGGCAAAAACCCATTTTGATCTGGATGAATAAACTTATTCAAATATTTTTTAAGTCTTTCTGCTAGTATAGAAGCAAAGATTTTATAATCTGCATTTAATAAAGAAATCGGTCTGTAGTTCTTAATTTGAAGTGGATCCGCCTCTTCTTTAGGAATAAGTGTAATATAAGCCTCTGACCATAGGTTTTCATTTCTTGATGGAGGCAAAAAAAGTAGATGGAGGCAAAAAAGAAAGAGAAACATTTCAATCTGCCAGAGCACCCTATTATCATTTTCAAAATTGCCATTTGAGAAAAAAATGAACTTCACTAGCACATCTGAGTGGGCAAAACCTGTATTCACATTTAGACTTTCTTGGTCTTAATAAAAACAGTAGTTTTTAACAACTGCTAATTGATAAGATACTTTAAACGATCTCTGATGCAATCTGCGTCTGTGTAACCACCCTGTCTTCCTCTCCCTTTTCCTTCTGCATAACTCAATTTATATACCATATCATTTAGCTATTCTGTGCATCCGATGAAGTAAGCTGTTGAAAGTGTATGCCTTTTAATAAAATCTGCTAGTCTGAAAAGGTGCAACCAGATTTGTGGCAAAAGGAGAAGGAGATCCTTTTCAGCAGAGGATGAGATGGTATTGTATTGTAGATGCAATAAACATGAATTTTGACAAACTCCAGAAGACAGTGGAGAACTGTCATGCTATGGTCCATGGAGTCATGACAAGTTGGACATAATTTAGCAACCGCAGAACAACATCAACAACCAGATTTGTTCTAATTTTGTGTTACTGTATAGGCTAACATGGCTCTTTTCCTCTAAAGTGCTAAATATGTAATTCTGGGATGCAACCCAGAATGATGAAAATGATTAAAAACTTTAATTGTACATCATATATTTATTAGTTTTAAAAAATAAAGGAATATAACAAAGGTATGATAGATAATTGTACTGTTATTTACCTAGCTGCCAATTTAATTCCTTCATTTTTACTAATAAATATATGATACATATACAGCCCAACATAAGAAAGCCCCAGCGGCAACACAGTTAAATTAGATCTATCTAAGTCCAGTACAAGCAAAACAAAATTTATTGTACCCATGTGCAATAAACCAAAATCCCCTAAAGAGTCTTTGCTCTGTCACTGGAATTAAAATTCAGCTTCTGTCAGTTTTGCTTCAGTAGGTTGAATGGGTGTTGTGGGCTGAATCCAAAGAAGTAAAGAATAATGATCTGCCACAGTTTTGAGCATAAAAGAAGCAAAAAATATTTTTACTGGGACAGTGGTCTTCTGAAATATTCAATATGAAACTTACTTATGTTCCTAAACTCTTACTTTCTCATGCAACAGATGGATCTGAAATCCAAATAGTCTTCCTTTAGTGTCTGATAAGTTATTTAAATTAGACACTAAGGATAAAAATAATCAAATCATAAACAAATAAAACCTTGACATTCCTAGATAAATCAAACAATTTCTACTTTGTTTCAGTTCCACAAATATTTAGTCATGATTTTCCTCCATTCAGTTTTCATATTACCTAAGAATTACCATTTATGGACATGGGACATGGAAAATATATACTTCATTATGATTTTAGGAGTAAAACACAATCCAAAGAACATCTGCTAGCCAAGGGTATAGTTAATTTTAAAGCAATTCATTTTAAAATATGGACCTGATAAAACTTCTCTCTCCTCTTTTAGTAAACATGCACATATTCATATATAAAATTTGTAAATCTAAAAATCGTTATGTAAATTCTCTACAGAAAGAATAAAAAATATTTAAACAATTAGGGACAATAAATTCAAAAGACAAACTGAATAATCCAATCAATTAGCTTATTGATTAGTTGTGCTATATAAAAAAGTATAAAAAATAATACAAAGAAAAGAAATACTCATGCGCACACACACATAATTATTGCTTCTGCAGTCAATCCAAATTTAAAAAGACAAACTGAATTTTAAAAATCCATCCATTTTTTCAAGGATTAACTGTTAAATCTCATTTCAGTTTGTGAGGAAGTGATAAAATGCTATGTTTGAGAAGCATCACTTAATTTGTTACATGCACAGTAGTTTACATCTTTTTCCAGTAATGTTCTTGAACATGAAACAGTGAATTCTCATTAGAATAGCTCAAAGAAGAGGTTCAGAGAAACAAAACCCTAGAATTTCTCAGGATAAATCTAATAGTTCAGGCAGTTACAGCTTTAGTTTAGCAACATTCTGTCCATTAAGTGCAAGCAAGCAAACAAAGGATTGAACTTGATTGAATATTACTGTTTCAGCTCTGGACTTGGGCTGAACAACAGTGTCAGCAGGATTTGAAAAGTAGTAACCAGCATATTAATTTAGACTCTGAAATGAGCCAGCAACATATGTATCTGATAAGGTAATGATATCAAACAACCACAGTACTATTTCAGCATTCTACTCAAACTCAAGATTCTGATGGTTTTCAAGAGCAGTCCATATAAACTACATTAAGTATATAGAAAAGGACACAGACCGCTTCAAGGTATATTCCTCAGAATTATCCTTTGCCATAACTGCAAAAGGTATAATTCATGGTGGTTATGCTATCAATTACTAGGAAGAAATGATGGTGGAAGGAAGGGCCTGCTTCTGCTTCCGGTTGATTACAATGATCAAGCATTCTTCTTCTTTTAGAAAAAGGAAGGAAGGAAGGAAGGAAGGAAGGAAGGAAGGAAGGAAGGAAGGAAGGAAGGAAGGAAGGAAGGAAGGAAGGAAGGAAGGAAGATTACAATGATCAACCATTCTTTTAGAAAAAGGAAGGAAGGAAGGGAGGGAGGGAGGGAGGGAGGAAGGAAGGAAGGAAGGAAGGAAGATTACAATGATCAACCATTCTTTTAGAAAAAGGAAGGAAGGAAGGGAGGGAGGGAGGGAGGGAGGAAGGAAGGAAGGAAGGAAGGAAGGAAGGAAGGAAGGCATTTTCTTTGTTTTATCATAAATATTTTCATGCTGCCAATTTCAATAAGACTTCAGGAGGTTTAGAAAGTTTTTTTCTCATTTACTACTTTTTTTCTCCTTAAAAGCAAACATTCCATCAGGTCAAAAAAGTTTGTCCTGTGCTTTTGTTGGATGACATATGTTATTACCACATGCCCTGCAACTCTCTGTGGTAAATAAACTAAAAGGACAGCTTCCAAGTAAACATATTGTCTGTTCCTATGAATTGGACTGCTATCCTTCCACTGTACACAAATAAACTGAAGCATCCTTTACTTAACGTTAAGTCATCAGCAGGTACTCACTAAAACATTCTCTTTTCCAAGCATACAGGCAGAATCAGTATATTAAATGGAGAAAACCTTTTAAGCAAATTAACCTTTACAAAATATTGTAAGCAATTTGAGTGGCACTTGTATTTCATCTTGCATTTAAATAGAAATGGGAGTTAAAATGGCTATGATTTCCATTAGGGCTAAGCTTTCTGTCTGGTACAAATAGAGCATTTTATAGCAATTGCTGCTCCAAATAAATAAGGTGTTGCTTATGCCATCTGGATTACAGAGATGCAAAAACCTGGTAACAAAATATTGTACTGTATATGCTTTCCAAATCCATATTTTTATACACAGTAGAGGAAAACAAAGTACAATCAAGATATCCCAAAGATTTATAAGAATTTTAAATATATGCATATAACAAACAAATGGTTCTAATTAGATATGATGAACGGAAAACAAAAAACCTGAGCAAGATACTATTTATTTTACTATTGCAAAATTGTCTGTAGGCAATGCCCCTTAGAATGTTCAATGATTCCAAGGTCACATATGGAACTTCCAAACTTGAATTAATCCCAGCTAGACTGGGCAGAATCCTCAAGTAGGTAGAAATCTGTATTATGAGAAAGGTGGACATATTAATTTCCAGACCACACCCAAACATATTGAATTGACTCAGAATAAAATAAAATATGCCACCTGTCTTTGGGTTGCCATCAGTACTGTGAAGAGGATGCAACTCCAAGATTGCAATATATGCTATCTGACTTTATGTCTAATGAAACTTTATTTTTAAAAACTATAGATGAAACATTTTAAAAACAAGTTGAACTAGTTCATCAGAGTCCTTGCTCAACAGATAGCATTGGAGTCACCAAGCAAGCTCACCAGAAATTCCAAACCAAGCTGGAACCAGTACTGCCTGTTAAGTAAATTCATTCATTCATTCATTCATTCATTCATTCATTCACGTTCTACAGCTGCTCATCTCAACCAATATGCAGCTTACAGTTCTACAACTATAAAACTAATTAAAACAAAAAAAAACATTTAAAACAATAAAAACATCCAAAATGACTATATACTAGATAATTAACCAGTTAATAGTAAAACAAAGAAATGCAACCCCACCCCCCAAACATGTTCAAAGCTCCAGGATTGGATTCACAGTCAGATTTTTAAAGCCTTATGACAGGTTCTAATCTTCAAGGGCAGAAGATACCACAGAGTAGGGAGTTACTGCAGAAAAAGCCTCTCTTGTAGTCCCCGCCAGCCAACCCTCTTTGCTGACAGGATCTTCCAGCATGCCCAATCTGCTAGATTGAATTGGACAGGTAGAGACTCTTGGGAAAAAGTGGTCCCTCAGGAAAATGTGGACACTTTTCAAGAACAAGCCTGTTAACAGAGAAACATTATTCAAACCCTCTCGCATAATTTTTCTTATTCCATCACTACATGACAGGGTGCTCAGCCCTACCTTTTCAGCAAGTCCTCCTGCTCCACTTTGTCTTTTGTTTCTTTAGTGGTTTATTGTTCTTCACTGACTGTATGACAACCTTTGCAGTTCATTATCTATAGTTCATTGTCAACATACTTCAGGCAATATTTTTTTTTACGTGAACCAATATAATATCAGTGGTTGGAAATTGTAAGAAACGAGGCAGTAAAACTATGCTAAATAAAAAAGTTACTTGGGCAACACCCAGTTTTCAAAAGAAAAAAGGCCTTGTATTGTGTATACTACTATAAAAAATGCTTCTGAATGATCCTTAGGAAGCAATGGAAGTTCAAAACAAGTTATAGATTGGCTCAAAGTTTACTTGTAGAAAAGTAGAGACAAATCTGTTCATATTTTTACAACAACTCTACTTTTATTATATAGGTCCTATTACAGGAAAATTGTTTCCTAAGAAACATGACCTTCCTAGCCTTTAATATGGAGCTAGAATGGTATCTCCAATTTAGTGTTGCCGGTTTCATTAATTCCAGAAGTATTTGCTTTTTGTAATGGGTTTTTGTAATGCTTTTCAGCATTGTGCTAGAAGGCAGCAGTTTCACCCTCCGCCCCCTATTAATCTTTCTTACTGTACAAGTATTGAGAATAGAATTCCCTGTTTGTTCTGGGACTTTGTTTGATGCTATCAACTTATTCCATTACATGCCTTCACCCAGAATGGTCTAGTTTTTGCTCCTTCCCTTTCAGGTCCAGGCAAAGACATTGTCATTAATTTCTGTTTGTTTTTCTCAGCCTGAATTAAACAACCAGATTAATTTGGATTATTGCCTTCTTGCAGTCTTCTTTTTAATCTGCTACTGCTTTGGAAAATGTATCTGTTGAATTTCATGAATGTTGTTTCTCAAAGAGCTATCTATATATATAATTGAATGGCAACTGTGTTATCTACAACCAAGCTTCAGGAAAGTTAGAAGTAGACATTCATGAACAGTGGGGTCCAGATGCATATAATGACAAAGGGCTTTAAAAGCTAAGTATCCTCGGAGTTGCCCAATGAGAGGGCAATAGAGCCATCAGTTGTGGACAATACTAAATCTATACCTAAGTTTGCTTACAGATAAGATCAACTCAAAATTGTAGAACAGTTGCAAGATTTTGAACATTCTGGGGCATCTGGATGTCACTATCTTCATCAGAACACAACATTTTTTTCTCTTACTGAAATACAGAATTCATTCCCCAAACAGCTGGTTTATTACATTTAAGTTGCGAACATTTTCCTTTTATAGTATCTTAAAATTAAATTCATTTAAATTCTGGGAACTGTAGAAATGAAAAAGTACCCAGTATCTTTAAATGTGGATAGAGAAAATGTTCTCCTGTTGGAAGGAAAGAGAGATCAAAGCCACTGACGGTTAGAACTTACAGCCTTCAGATATATTATCTTTCTAAGCCAAGATAATTTTAAATTTAAAGTTCTAAGAAAACATTTTCCACATCTTAGCATAAAAGATTCCTGTCTGCTCAGTTAGGAGAGATTCTCCATGTTTGTGTGTAAGAGAGAGAGAGAGAAAGAGAGAGAGAGAAAGAGAGAGAGAGGAAGAGAGAGAGATGTGAAAAGAGAAATTACACATGTAAATGGCTATACCACATGCTGCGCTTAGCAGTCAAAAGCTCTGGCTAGTAGTTAAAATGATGCAAAAATTGTCCTACTTAAAGTATTTTTATAAAGATAATTCATTGGTGCGGTTGTAAAATAGGGCTGAGGATTCAGTTTCCATTGCAGTGATTACAAAAGAAGCAGCATTCAATTCTCTTGTCCACCACCATATGTGCATCAGGGTTCAATAATAAGTATATAAAATATGTGTTATGGATTTATTTGTTTCTGAATTTATATCCTTCCTTGATGTGGCATAAGAGAAACACAAGCAGAAAAGTATCTTTCAGGTTTTGCTACAAGAATTTCCTCCAGATTTGTAATAGGCATTTGATTGTACATAGAGAAAATGCACTGCAGTTTGTATGTATTCTTATTCAGCTTCACTATGTGTTTGTTTGGGGAAAGTGGGAATTTGAATCACACCAGATGCAATGTCGCATGTGTATCACTGAATATAACTCAAAGAGCCCGTACAGATGTTTCATTTTTCTCCATATCTAACTATTAACTTCTATATTTATCAGTATTATATGTAAAAGTGAGAAGATTCTTCTATCCATAGAAGCTTTTGTTTCTTTTAGTGGCCAGTTTTACTGATGATGTAAACAGCAAGTCCAATCCAGACTGGAATGAAGCAAATAGTTAAAGACCTTTATCTACTCAAAACTATTCAGTATTAATTAATTCTGTTACACTTTGTTATTTTACCTCATAGGAAATGGGGGTGACTAGCAGTAACAAAATTAAACTCAGTTACAACAGTGATTGTTAGAAATGCTGAAAGATCAGATTTGGAAGAGGTCATCATTGAGAAAATATCTATGTGGTTTTCTAAGAGCTGAAAACAAAGTGATGGCATATAATCCTCAAGAATACTTTCCCACAAGAGAGTGTATTCCATTTAAACCAGATTTGTTTCTCCTAGTAATAGTATCAGAAAAATATAAGAAGAAAATGATGTATCTAATAGTGTATTGATGGCAGCTAGAAGAATATATGTACAATACTGGAAAAATGAAATAATACCTTCAGAAACATAAATAATAAGAAAAATTATGGCATGTGCAAAATCAGATAGGTTAACTTTAGAATTAAAAGACAAAAGAGAATCTAAATATTATAAAACATGGAATAAATTTTATCAATGGTTATATAGCAGAAGACAAGGTTGAAACATTTGTAGTTATGATTTGATTAATTAGTAAATAATATATCAAATAAGGAGATTATAAAAAATTTAGTAATATATATATATATATATATATATATGTATAACAAGGTTAAGTTGGATGTACTGTGTTGTATTCTCATAATTAAAATTTAAAAAATACATTAAAAAAAGAGTTTTTAAAAAGACAACGGAAAAAAAATTAAAAATGTCCTACACCCAAAATAAAGCTCCTTGCCAGAGGAAGAAAAGAAAAAGAATACTTGCCCAGACCTACACACACACACACACACACACACACACACACACTATATGTTTTTATCTTTCTTGGTGACTTTAATCTACCGCATATAAACTGGATCCTAAACGAATGTACAACTGAACCCATACATGCAACCTTCTACAATGCTGTTACAAATCTGGGACTGGAACAACTAGTAACTAAAAACACTAAACAACTGCCTCAATCTCATCTTCGGCAATAGTTTGAATTTAATTTACAGAATACAAACTAAAGAACCCTTTTCCAGCAGTGACCACAATATGATTGACTTTTGTCTCAACATACACCTACACAAAAATCATCACAATGACATAATCCCCAATTATAACTTCAAAAAAGGCAACTATGATCTTATAGACAACGATTTCTCATCCCTTGATTGGCAATCTCTATTCACTGGATGCAATACTGTTGATCATTACAACATATTTTTACTTGAAGTCAAAAGAGTCATCAAACTATATGTACCAACAACAACTCTCAAAACAAACAAACAAACAAAAAACAGATTACGCATAACAAAAAGGAAACTTCAATCCAAAAAGAGATCACTCTGGCAGAAAAACAAATCTGGTCACGTTGACAATTTCAAAAGCCGATACAAAAATTTATGCTACCAGATAAAGACTGAATGCACCAATTATCACATTAAACAAGAGGAAAACCTTCTATGCACCAATTCCACCCGCGCTTTTTACAATTTTGTAAACAACAAACTAAAAGACTCAAGGTCCATCCCACCCGATAGGACCTAATGGTAAAGACTGCAATGACAACACAATTTAAGCCAACATCTTTAACACATTCTTTGGCTCAGTATTTGTTAGCAGCAATGGATCATGCCCAGTATTTCCTAGCTGAACCACAAAAAACTACAATGATCTAATACATATCAATTTTACAGAAGAAAATGTTGAAAAAGCACTATGCAATCTAAAACCATCTCTATCTATTGGACCAGGCTGAATATGTGCCTACTTCTTTAAAAAGCTATCCACTGCCATAGCGGAACCTCTAAGCATAATCTTTGAAAAATCTTTCAGGACCAGCTCCTTGCCTAACCTATGGTCACAAGCCACGGTCATCCCCATCTTCAAAAAGGGAGACCCCAGCTTAGTTGAAAATTACAGACCAATCTCCTTATGCTGCATCACCTGTAAAGTCATGGAATCAATTATTAACCAATCCATTATCCAAACTTAGAGATAAACAACCGACTCTCTAATAAACAATTTGGATTCAGAAAAAAAACTATCCTTCAATCTGCAACTCTTACACTGCAAAAACATATGGACTACACAACTCGATCAGGGCAAAACAAAAGGCTTCTGTAAAGCCTTTGATTCAGTAGTACATGACAAACTACTCCTAAAACTAAAATCTTATGATATCTCTGGACAACTGCATAATTGGATAGAAGCATTCCTGTCAAAAAAAAAAAGTCAAAATTGGGACTGTCCTATCAAATACTGTACCTGTCAACAGTGGTGTCTCCCAAGGCAGTGTTCTAGGACCAACTCTCTTCATATTCTACATAAATACCTCTGTGATCACTGCGTTCTCTTCGCTGATGATGTAAAGCTGTTCAATACCACAGACAATACTGCTACCCTTCAAAAAGATCTTGATTATGTATCAGAATGGTCAAACAAATGGCAACTTCAAATCTCAACAAATAAATGCTTTGTCTTACATATTTGCAAAATACATCAGAAAATAAAATACAGGCTGAATAGTCAAGACCTTGTTGATGATCCAAGCTCTGTAAAGGACCTTCATCTCTAATGATCTAAGTGCTAGAGCCCACTGTAACTACATAGCCAAAAAGGCATTAAGAGTTGTTAACCTAATCTTATGTAGCTTTTTCCCTGGTAATATTACACTAATAACTAGAGCATACAAAACATTTGCTAGACCAATACTCGAATACAGCTCATCAGTCTGGAACTCACATTATGTATCTGATATTAACACAGTTGAGAAAGTTCAGAAATATTTCACAAGAAGAGTTCTCCACTCCTCTACTCATTGCAGAATACCTTATGCCACCAGACTCAAAATTCTAGACCTAGAAAACCTTGAATTATGCCGTCTTCGTTCTGATCTAAGTATGGTATATAAAATCATACATTGCAATGACTTACCTGTCAATGAATACTTCAGCTTCAATCATAACAATACAAGACCACACAGTAGATACAAACTCAAGGTTAATTGCACCATACTTGATTGCAGGAAATACAACTTCTGCAACAGAGTGGTCAATGTCTGGAATACTCTACCTGACTCTGTGGTTTCTTCCCCAAACCCCAAAAACTAACCTTAGACTGTCTACTATTGACCTCACCCTTTCCTAAGAGGTCTGTAGAGTGCATGCATAAGCGCACCAACATGCCTACCATCCCTGTCTTATTGTTTCTTTTATTTTTCTTGTATGTACCCATTTCATGTATTCATAACTATGTATATACTTATACCTATTATCTTGTAAGCAATTGACAAATAAAATAAAATAAATAAATAAATAATAAAAATAAAACATATAAATAAATAAATAAATGTGTGTGTGTGTGTGTGTGTGTGTATGTACACACATAGACACACAGACACAGTATGGTGCTACTTAGGATTTAATATAGAGGTATATCCTGACTTCAAGAAAATCTTAAATCCAGAAGCAATTCAGATTCATTTGAAAAAATATGGACATATTTAGATCAAATCAGGCTTTCTCCTATGTAAACAATCTGAACCTCTCCCACCAGAATTTCTTAATAAAGCAGACATTTAGAGGGCCAGGGCTGTTCATTGAATATATGGTGAATATGGGGATAATGTGAGGGTGCACATACAGCCTCATCACCACTACTGGCTTCTTCTAGCTTCCACATATTCAGAAGAATATTGACTTAACTATAAGTAAAATAATCCATTCTAACAAGAACAGTACTTTATTCAGAACTGACTCTAAATCTAATATTTAGTCCAGAATGGATCTTTAATTTGAATCCTAAATTGCATCAATTTCCTAAAAAAGAAATGTTTCAACTCTACTTTAGAGGAAGCAGAGCTTCAGTGCTGATTCTTATTTTACACCTCGCCTGCAGAGGGTTGCATGGTTTAAGAATGCCTAAAGAGAACCATAAAGGATTCTATAAGTGAAGGCTTCCCTATCTCAAACATTCACATATGAAGGAAGACATCCAAAGAAAAACAGTATTATGACATTGTTGTCCATAAAGAAAAATATGGATCATGTTGTTCTAGAAAACTGACTTCCTCTATTCTTCAGGCACAAATAAAAACTTTATAGGGGGAAATACAACCATTCAATAGCACCAAATCCCGAGCATTGGTGTTGCTCTTTTGGAGTTACCAAATCAAAGTACAAATAAGATTAGTACTCTGAAAAGTAAGTGCAGATTTCTTGTGAAATAGCTGAAAGGCAGGCAGATCAAAATTTATTCAGGGGAGATTTCTCAACCACCTGCTTAAAACTAGTTGAATGAAGTGGCAATATCATGGGACAAGTAGTCAAGATTTGGCAATAGTGGTTATCTGTTTCTCGTTTGTACTGCTTTGCTATGTACCTGCAATACCATTTTCAGTGTAAATATAACCCTAGAATGGATTTTTTTTCTTCAACTCCTTTAGTCTTTTTTTTTATTTGCAGAGCAGTAACAATAAAGTGATTTATTGTATTCCAATACAATGTTATAAGCTTCTTTCTTTCTTTCTCTCTCTCTCTCTTTCTTTTTTTCTTGTCAGCATTAGAAAATTCTGGGGTTTATCTGAAGAATCTGTTGTAGTATTTTTCCTTTACTTGACTGTTATCACTTTGAGACAGATTGTGTTCAATGATAAGTGACACGAATTATCAGAAATTGACAAAAAAGGCAATTAATAAACTAGTATATTTTTTGCAGCTGTGTGGATGAAATCTTAAGCTTCTTTTCTTTCTTCACCCTTTCCCAGCTTATTTTTGCGAAATGAACATGACACCACCTAGGAGAAAAATCCAATTAAAATAAGCTTTTAAGGTGTTTTCCTCTAAATTATACTTCCTGAAAAAAATATGGTTCATACTATAATTCTGATTGTCTGTCACTATTCTAATATTTTACATAGATCACAGAATGAAACAAACATGTTTTATATCCATTTTAAATGGCAAGCATAAGATGAATCATAAACATTTAGATGTATTATTTTTATCACTGCTTGATTGGGTGGCCTATAATATACGCCTATGGCCATGTCATTCTGTTTTTCTTTTATATTGACCCATTTGCATTCTAGGAGGTTTTCATCTTTGGTTTCATGCATTTCTGTAGCAATATAGTGGTCCTTTACATACAGTGCAACTCCACCTTCTCTTTTATGGGGTCTGAGGTTTTTTTTGAATAGTTTGTATCCTTCTACCAGTATGTTCCAGTCATGGGTTTCATCCCACCAAGTTTCTGTTATTCCAACTATGTCATAATTATCTTCATGTATTCGTAGTTCGAGTTCACCCTGTTTGTTCCCCAGACTTTGTGCATTTGTATATAAGCACCTGAGATCTTTATGTCTGACACTGTGTTTACTGTCTCCATAACCTGTGTTGTACCTGCCTTCCCCTACTTAATTGCCATCTGTTTGATTAATGCACTTGGTATGGCACTCACTATTAAATGCTTGGTTTTGGTTGGCATCAAGGTTGAGGATCTGAAAGGAGCTCCCACTTTCTCCCCCTCCCTCCTCCCAATTAATCACTGAGGGTAGCAGTCCTTCTGTAGGCAGATGCCTGCTGAGAAACCCCTGGAGTGGCAGCTGAGGGGTGCTGCCCCCCAAGGAGAGTAAAGAGACCTTTCTGCCTCTGCTTCTCCCAGCAGCAGTTTCCCCAAGGCTCCTCAGCTCACACACACACACACACACACACACACACACACCGCCTGCTCTTCTGCCTCTTGGAAGGTGCCATTTACATTTTTGTTATAATAAGTGTGTGTGTGTGTGTGTGTGTGTGTGTGTATTTGTAGATTTTCACGGGTACAGGTATGCAGGTCTTGGTGTGTTTGGGTCTTTTCCCATGTAAGATTGACAGTATCTTGGCTAAGATGCTCTCAATCTTACACGGGAAAAGACCCGAACACACCAAGACCTGGATATGTATGTATGTATATATGTTTTCTTAAGTTTTCTTAAGACAAACACAATACAGAAGCCTGATGATGGCAGATGAGATTCTGCCGAAACGTTGCTACAACTTTAAAAGCACAACTATAATGACATGGGAAAATATCCAAACAAAGCTGAATACCATGTATGTATGTATGTATGTATGTATGTATATACATATATGTGTGTGTGTGTGTGTGTGCGTGTGTGTGTGCATGTGTGTGTGTATCTTTGGTTATTCGGGTTTCCTCCTGTGTAAAAATGGAAGTATTTTGGTGACGTTTTGACAAAATCTCGTTTGTCATCTTCAAGCTTGTGTCTTCGGCTTTGTGCTTTTTGGAGTAATGTGAGCTTGCAGCTGTTTTTTCTTTTAACTGCCAGTGGGAGTGCGGCTTGACTGGGTGGAGGCTTGGCTGTGTTCTGATTGGGTGGGGGTGCGTTCTGTTCAGGTGGGGGCTTGGCTGTGTTCAGGTTAGTCTTAGTTGTCAGGGAATTTGACCTGGTGAGCTGCGATCCTGTTGTTTGGTTTCGCGTTCATGGTCATGCCACATCTTCATGTTGGGCGTCAGTTCACTTTATGTATGGGTCGGAGGGGTTTGAAACGGGTAGTGATGCAGCTGCAGTATGGCTTCTGGTCCGTGGTCGTGTCTGTGTGAGTGTGAATCTGCTTTTTACGTGGAAGTGTGGTGGTAGCATCTTGTGTGGCCTTCGTGGGTATGGGTCTGATGAAGGCCACACAAGATGCTACCACCTCACTTCCACGTAGAAAGCAAATTCACACCCACACAGATGATGAGACATGACCATGGACCAGAAGCCGTACTGCAGCTGCATCACTACCCACTTCAAACCCCTCCGTTTGGTTCTAGTAATTAGTGTTTTGGCCATGGAGTTTATCTGTGCTGGGTGGTAGTGGGATTGGGCAGAAATGCCTGGCAGACAAGACACACATAAAGACTGAACTATGCACCCTGACTAAAGTACTGACAGCCAACGGCTTCCACAAAAGCAAAATCACCAGCTTTATCCACAAAAACATACTGAGACATAATGGAGACCTAGAAGATGAACAGACCTATGGAACAGCTGTCCTGCCCTACATAAGAGGTACTACAGACAAAATCAGTAAGATACTACACACGCATCACATCAAGACTGCCTTCAAAACAGACAGAAAAATAGCAGCCATCCTTAGAAACCCCAAAGATAAAATTGACCTGGAAAACCAAGGCATATATGAAGTCCCCTGTGCATCATGGCCAGTCACATACATTGGACAGACCAATAGAAGAATAAATACCCGCCTGGATGAACACAAAAATGCAGTAAAAAAGCTGGAACACACTTCTTCACTAGTCCAACACATGAAAGGTCATAGCATTAACTTCAATGGTACCAAAACCCTAGCCACTATAGAAAACCCCAGCCACAGAATTATCAGAGAAGCCATAGAGATTGAAAAAAGACCTGAAAGCATGAATAAAAGAGATGATTCCACCAGACTGTCAATTATTTGGAAGCCTGCACTCACAAACAAAAAAATCTCCACACCACTAGCCAGGCAAACACCTGGGCACAAACAGATCCCCCTGATACCTCTAGCTCAAACACACCCCAACCAGGCACCCAGATGAAACCTAGCTTCCTAACTAATGATAGACATCCATTTATTCGGAGCCAAGCTACACTAAAAGCCTCCAATACAGGAACACAATGTTGCCAGCCAATCAAGACAAAAAAAGCCACAAAACAGACAGAGGATATTGGAAACACCAATCAAGCAGAACATAGCAAACTCCAAGACCAATAAACACAGACCAAGACTCCCAACCAATCAGGATGAAGAAAAAACCATTCTGGCACAGCAGTAGGCTAGCCCCAAATTTAAAACTGAAACAACTGTAAAAGTCTGACTCACAGACGAACACAATACAGAAGCCTGATGATGGCAGATGAGATTCTGCCAAAACGTTGCTACAACTTTAAAAGCACAACTATAATGACGTGGGAAAATACCCGAACAAAGCTGAATACCATATATATGTATATGTATGTGCATATGCATATGCGTGTGTGTGTTTGTGTGTATATATATTTTAAAAACTTTAAAAAAATATATATTAAATATATTAGCTTTCAAAAAAAGATTGTATTCCTGGTCCTCGGGATTTAAAAGTATGAGTTTGGTGGTCCCTGAGGTCCAAAAGGTTAGCGACCCCGCCCTAGTGCATTCTTTGGAACAAAAATTAATATACGATCCAGTCTTACTTTCAGGGAAACACAGTACTTGTGCATTGGTTCAAAAGCTTTAAACAGATTTGCTTGTCTTGCATGCCTTACATCATTTCTACCATGAATTTCATCTGTTCCCACAGTTCAGTGAGAATTATATTTAAAAAGCATAAGCAGGAGTTTGATACAGGTTAAATTCACTGAACAATGATTTTTCTTCAAAAAGTTCTCAAAATTCAGAAAAGTACACCATTTGCAGCATTTTCTGACAAACAAAACTGCTTTAATTTTTCCCACCAGGCAAAACAAGAAGTAATTTACAATATTATAATGTAACCCTTATGAGATTGCAGACATACATTTTCAGTCACTCATTTCTAACATTTTCTAACAACAGGATAATATTATTACAAGATACATGATCTTTAGTCAGAAGGTTTTTTAAAAAATAAAATAAAATCAAGAAAATGCTACAATCGCTAACTGATGTTTAATAGTAGCCATGGTTTTTCTCTTCCACTTGCACCTTTTCCACCCCTACCTGACTCTTAGGAAATCATCACTTTTCATCTCTTGGATATTCTAAAACCATTCCCTAGTATTTCGTCTATTTGTGAAGCTAATATGAGATCTCTAGAATGCAGAAAGGGAAACAAATGGCAACTATTTGGGCTGCATAAATTTGTGCATAATTTTGGAAATAAAATAGACCAGATTCTAATATTGTGGGTAAGGGTAGAGCTTTTAAAATAGCAAAGATTTTGTCCATTGGAAACAACATAGACATTGTTTTTGAATGAAGACAGATTTTAAAAATCTGATGTTAATCAATGATCTAGACAAATTCACACCTTCTCAAGGAGTCTTCTACCATACAGTTCATCTCTACAAGCTGAAAAGATCTGCTTAATGACAGAAAGGTATAGTATATTAATCCAATATGGTGCTTCTAAATATGCCAAAATGATTTTTTTAAAGGCACAGGATTCTCAAAATACAAGCCCAGGTATATTATTCCCCTTATATCTCCCCTTTTTTGCTGGGATATATCCTTGAATTTTGATGCAAATACTACTACCCAGATAATGGTGATAATGGGAAGGTGCTAATATTCACAGCCAGAAGTGTTCACTTCTTGATTGCTTTTGCTGAGGAGGAGGGAGAAAACAGACTCAAAATAGTTCAGGTCTACCATTTAACACAGTCAGGGTATAGTGATTTTATGGATCCTAAGGAGAACCATTCATTCTGGGCCATTAAAAGACTCCCTGAGAATCTCACTTTCATAAAATAGTTCTTGCTCCCTCCTTCTATGTTCATAGGGTGACGGTATCTGCAGGCAATTGATAAACTGACTCTGAAGCTCTGTGGGTGATGTATGATTTCAGGAGAAAGTGCTTCTGGCATGCACAGTAGATATGAAATGTCCTTGTTGTTTGAGTTCTCCCCTCCCCACTGTAGAGAAATGCAGCATGTGTGCAGAAAGATCTGAGCTGCCAGAAAAAAAGAAATGATTGTTGAGTTTCTTCTTTGGTAGTAAGTGATGCAATTATTTTATAGTATTAATAACCAGCTCTTCAGAGACAAATAGTAATGCATTTTGATTTTTTGTTATCTTTTAATATAGAAGATTTATCATATTTTTCATCCTATATGCAATATATTTTTATGTTTAACAGAGTGATCCTAATATGACTAGGTCAGCCAGGACTCAGGGCATTTTATGTTCTTTTATCCTCTTGTATTGAATCACTGAAGACTGAAGAGTGAAATAATATTATTCAGTCTTGGCAATTTTAAGATGGGCAAGATGGACTTCAACTTTTGGTTGAAGTCCAAGAATTCTAGGAATTCAAGTCCACACATCTTAAAGTTGCCAAGTTTGATGCAAACTGGAATAGAGGAAGAAGACAGTGTACTATATTTCCAAGTTGCAACATGACCCTGATCTGCCTTGAAATCATATCATGTTTTCTTTTAGATTGAGAAATACAGATTGAGCTAAATCTGGGCTGTTTGGTTGTTCTCTGGATATCCCCACTTTCTTTACCTGCTACTTTATATCTATTCCAGCTCTTCATAGTCCTTATCTACCACCTGCCTTCCTTTGTACTGTTTTTCTACATTTTTAACATTTTACCTGAATTAGTTAATTTTCATTGTTTCCAAGAGACTCTTTAGATCTTGTACATATCCAGTGAATTCATGTTGCCATTGCTATTCTTGAGCATAAATTCATTTGAAGACTGAAAGATCTCAGTACAATATCTGTCCACATTTGAATAAACATGTGTTTATGATGGCGGGTTGAAAAGATACTGAAGCAAAACTTCTCTGTATTTTCATTATATGTACTTTCCCAATCATGTAAGACTTCAACACTGATTTCACCATTTGTACAGATAAATATATAGGCTTTGTTGTTCCATTTCAACTTTAGTCCAAAGTCCATTGGACTTAGAGCTTGTCCTATTAAATGCTGTTAGTCCAACACTGAAACTTATATTTACAGAGACTCATACATAATTACCCAAACATGTTCCTATAGATTTCATTTGTGTGAAATGCCTGAAGTGAAGAGAACTGAAATTGCTTTCAACATTTGCTACTGGGATGTGAATTAATAGTCATTTCAACAATAACAATTACAAAATATGCTAGAGG
Source organism: Pseudonaja textilis (assembly GCF_049901715.1). Classification (NCBI taxonomy): domain Eukaryota; kingdom Metazoa; phylum Chordata; class Lepidosauria; order Squamata; family Elapidae; genus Pseudonaja; species Pseudonaja textilis. The sequence goes on along the minus strand of NC_141992.1, from coordinate 28,494,308 downwards.
TATTCTGAGCTCTTTAATAGAATTGGTGGCACTTAACATGATGGATTTGGCAGCATTCTCCTTGATTTTGTCTTTTTCAATACAAAAGTGTTATAAAAATGTCATTTTTTATTACATTATTGTCATTCAGGCAGAATGTTGTGAGGTAAGATGGGAGCAATAATTTGCAGGAGGAAAAGTACTGTAATTGTGGCATTCTCTCTCTCTTTCTCTGTCTCCTTCTCTCAACAGAGCAAAGTTTCCCACCTAAGGCTTACTGTCTACCTAGAACAGTTTAAAAAATCATCTTCAATATCTTCAAAAAGAATATTTCTCTCTCAGTCCAAATGTTCCTTCTAAATTAGGAAAATCATGAATTGAACGAAACATACTTATGTATGTTTCAGTGCCAGGCCCAGGTCTTTGTAAGTCCTCGGGACCAGAAGTTTCAGAAGGCCTCTATCTGATAGATTCCCTTCCTCGTCTGCCTTTCTACCTTATTGACTTATTCTCCCCTTTCAGGGCCCAATTCATATAAGTGCTCAGTGAGTGAAGGCAAAACATGGAAATAAACCCTGCCTAAGAGAACTTAAAGAAAAAAATATATAATCAGTGACAAAGCTGAAGGCCACAAAAGTTTAACCTCTTTCATCAGGAAAGTCTTCCCAATAAAAAGTTAATATCTTATTGATATTATATTGATATATTTATTGATAAGTCAAATGTCTGCTCAGCCATAGAAATTCTGAGCTAGAATTAGAAACAATAAAAAACAATTGCAAGAAGAAAATGATATGGGGATTATAATACCAAACTTATTAATGAACATTCCTAGCAGCAAACATGTTTCCTGACATAATGCCTGGGGGGAAAAGTCAGGTCTTCAAGGCCCATTTAGAGGATGACAGGTTTGGGGAAACTCAAATCTCTATTGCTATCTCAAGGGATAGGTCCCGCAACAGAGAAAGGGTGCTGGATCCTATCAATGTATTTAAAGCATGTTTTCTGTGTCCAATATTACTGGATGGGCAGAAATGTGGTCCCTCAGATAACCAGACCTTGAACCTGGTGTGCAATATTTCCACAAAGCAAGAAAAACAACTGGTTAATGTAAACCTTAAAAAAATAAATTATTAATTTATTTATGGGTAAATGTGTAAAGAATTGTTATGGTTGTTATGTATATGTAAATAACATAGTTGGGTTGACAATATATATACTACAAATATATATGCTTGCAGCTTTAAGGAAAAATACTGTAATGTATTATACTGTGTTCTGGTTGGTTAATTATGCTACAAGTTGCCATAAGACGGAGCTATAGATCATGGTTTAATTCTCCTCTTTTTCACTGATGATCTCTCTTGATACTGAAACTAACTGATGACGGACCGATACTGGCTAACCCTGTTTATTTTGATATTCTGTTGATATTAAAGATTATCTGTTGTATTATGGTTTGATATGTGTCTGCTGTAAAAGACGTCAAACCGGTAAGAAGACTTTATAACTGGATATTTCTGGACTAAAAAAAACGTGTATGACATAGACTGTTTATTGGACTGTGCTATTTCTTCCAGTAAACATTAATATAACTTGTTCAACTCTGTGTGGCTGTATATTTATTCATAACTGTTCTCATAAACCATTTCTGTGTGCATATCCTTTTATGGGTTACTCTGCACATATCCTAACAATGGTTACAGAATAAGTGAGTGGTTTGGGAACATGAAGGTGCAAATATTTTAGTATGCAGACAGTCCTATGTTGACAACTGGGAACCCAAATGAATGTAAGATAGTATGATACACTGTGTGGAATATGGGTCTGCAAATTAATATATCAAAGATCAAGTTAGTTACATTGGTTATAGAAATTTGAGTGAACAATTGTAAGTGTTACCTAAATAATCAGAATTATAGCAAATAGATAAAATGTTTTAGAATGCTTACTAAACATGAGGAAATATGTTAAAATATGTGCAAGAGCTGTAAAAAAAATGGCTTTATACAAGGATTAAATGTCTCTTGCAAAAAAAAGGTAGAAGAATGTATTTTTGCCCAATTATTATACAGAAGGAAAAAATTATCATGATAGAAAACACTAAAGTAGGTAAAGCCAGGAGCAAATAGAGATTTTAGACAGTGTACAAATGCAAGTTACCATTATAGAATAAATACCATAATTGGTTTGGTCTTATAGAGAGAATGAATGAGGCACCAATACAAAAACGCATACTCAAAGGAGATGATTTATTGTATTTGAAAGCAGTGCTTAAAACTAGAAACATAAATACCATGAAAAATGGGCAATGATACAGCACTGAAATTTATATTTATTTATTACTTATTGATAACCTTCCTTTATTATTTTTATAAATAACTTCAGACACCGAACATATCCAACACTTCTTCCTTCTCCTTTTTTCCTATCAACAACAACCCGGTGAGGTGAATTGGGCTGAGAGAGAGTGACTGGCCCAAGGTCATCTAGCATATGGCTTCATGGCTAACTTGAGAATTTAACTCAGTCTCCCACTTTGTAACCTGATGCCATAACCACTAGACCAAAGTGGCACAACTCAATCAAGGAAAAAGCAAGCAAGAAATTTCTTTGACTTCCCAAGAACTAGAGGTATTTGGGGAGAAGGTGGATATTAATAGAGAATTCATTGAAAGTGAAGGTTAGTGTGGCAAGAAAATCAATATTTGTTTCTTAATCTTCTAATTAACCCATTCTTTGGCTTCCAATCCTTAGGAATCTATTATAAAAACTGTTTGCTTGTAATGATCAAAAACAAATTATCCCAGAAATTCTTTGAGGTTGACAATGAAACCACGTAATTGTTCTTGGTTCTTTTGTGATTTAATGAATTAAAAAAAGAAAAGAAAAAATTGAATGCACTGTTTAAAAAGCCCTTCAGATAACCTGTGATAAAGGAAAACACAGTGCATTGATACACTTGTATCATTTTGTTGAATGTGCAGATGAATTGAAAAATGCCACAAGGATGTAATGGAATGATATGCTTTGTTCCAAGATTTCTTTTTAAAAAAGGTTTATATTAAGGCTAATTAGAGTTAATTCTGGTCCAGTATCTATAATTAATCAAAAAAAGAAAGAAACAATATAAAGCTACATTCTCTAGTATACGTAACAATTATTTTTGGAAGATACTTTGGAGATACCAAAATCAAAAACTAGCATGCCAGTTGAGGAATATACAGGGTACTTTTGACATATTAAAACCCAAGATTATTGTGCTGGCTGAAGAATTCTGGGAGTTGAAGTTCTCACTTCTTAAAGTTGCTAAGGTTTAGAAATACTGGCCTAACAAAGAGCACTCATATTAAAAATCGGTATAAATATATCATCGTAACAATTCAAAAACACACTGCAATTTGTGTGCAAACAAATAGTGAACAATATTGATTTTTATCATCAATAGTGTGATGTAAGTTGACAGAATTCTATGCTTCTGTAAGAAATTCTAATTTCTCAGAATCTGCTTCTAAATAAAAATATATATTAATTTAACTTTTACAGAATTTATCTCTAAAAAGTATTCAGGAAGATCTTGGGTTTCAATTATTGCCTTTAAGCACTGCTTTGACAATGACTATTTGTAACCCTCAAAGGTGAGATGTTTAAATAGGAAATGTTTACTGGAGATGATTAAACAGAGGTTGGATGGCCATCTGTTATAGTAGTGATTCATACATAGTAGTGATTCTTATGTTGGGCAAGGATTGCGTTGGAGAATTTCCAAGGTACCTTTCAATTCTAGTATGCTATGAATTTATAATAACATGGAAATACTTAAAATGATTTTATGAGAAGAACATGTTAGCAAAAGAAGACGTAAGCTTTAGAATGCTCTGTTGTTGACCAGTGACTAATTTTGCTGAAAAATAGTTTTTTTATGGTCCTCTCACCAGGTGGACCATAATTAAAAACTATTTTTGATTTCATATTGTGATATGGAAGGAACTGAAGCAATCCTTTACAGATAGTGTGGAGCTTGTGGTTCAATAGATATTAAATGGTGAATCTTGAACACTGCAACACCTTTCTAAAACTTACATATAATCTTGACATTCATCTGTCAGAAACAATTCCTTCCTCAGACAGAAATAAGGTAGGAATGTATCCTATTCCTTGTTTTGATTAATTCTCTACAGACCAGCTTCTTACCCTTTGATTTTAAAATTATGCTGGTACTGATACATCCTCCTATATGCATACCATGCAAATCTCCTCTCTTTGCCATCTTTATAAGATTTTCCCAACATATAGTATAAAACAGTACAACTGCTTATAAAACATCAAAAATATTTTTTCTACTGTGCTGAAATGAGTAAATTGACATTTGAAAGTAGAGAACAAGAAGATAAACAATGTTATATGATATGGGATATGTTTTATCAATGGTTGGATAAAAAGGCATGGTAATGTAATAGATAATTTTGTGATAGAAATTTAATAGATTGATATAAAACATAATATAGACATATATAACCATTAGTTGAAAGTATAACATAAATTTTAAGATAATACTTGGAACATCTCGTATAAAATGATGGAATAAATAGTTTAGTCATGGATGATTAATAACTGATAAATATATAAGCACATGTTAGTTTGACAAGGTGAAAATTGACCTAAATTGTGAGTAAATGACTACAAAAGGATAGCACAAAAGATTTGCAGCCAACTGACACACTGTATGTATATAAAATGGAAGGTGTTTTTATGTTTTGTATCCGTATGTTTGTTTTTAAAAATAAAAATTCTTTATAATAAAAAAAATATTTTTTTCTAACTAGGAAGCTAAATTGAGATCAGTTCTAAAAGTGCTTTTTTGAGCTTTTTGGATGAGAAGTGAAACATCTTCAAAGAAAAACCAGAAAGTCCAGTTGCCACTTGAAAAAGCACTTTGGGGATAATCATGACTTGGATAACTGAGAATCTCCATTCACATTGAAGTGGTCAATTTTTCCAATCATCTATATTTGTAACTAAAATAAACTTGTCTCCGATGATGGCTTTACAAGTCAAAGTAAATGTATCACTGAGGCAAACTTAGCGGGTAGATTGTAGATTTGCCTACCTGACAAGATATAATAGTATTATAAAATTTGGAGAAGCATTATAGAGATACACCATTCTCCAAGACATCTCCATTGAATGCTATGAGAAGCTATAACTGTTAAATATCTGTCTGATATATTTTTTTCCAGCCAAATTTTTATTTGAATAATTATGGATGCTCAACATCTGCCTATCCCAGAACTTCACTGGAGGCCGATTATTACTATTATTATTGAATACACAGAATGAATAACAAGAGGCAAAGCTGTACCATAGAAAGTAGTTGACAATCAGTACTTCAACATAACCTGTTTCTTTGCTTTTAATTTCCCATGGCCGAAAAGTTAAAAATACAAGGATGGAACTGATCTCAATTTGCTTCAAATGTTGTGCTTTAAATAAGTATGATTTATCAACATTTAGTGGAGTATTATTCACAGTAAAGTAAATACATTATTCCTCTGAAGCTAAGAAAAAAATTATATTATTTTTCAGTGTTGCATTTAATACTAGAACTTTAGTTGCCAAGGTGCTCTTTCAACCTTATTTTAGGAATGAAGATCCTCTTATCAGCAAGAATTCATTCCACTACAAAGGTCTAGCAATTGATCCTCCATCCAAGTGGCTAAGTCATTTCGATGTTCCCCCAGCCATGCAGTCGCTGCTTATAGATAAGTGAATCCCACAAGCCACCCAGCAGAATATTTAAAAAGACACACAAGCCATGTCATAGTGGCTAGCAGGCAGGCAGATACATTTCTAAATTGACAATTAAAGGAAAGAAGAAAAAAGATTCTTGGCACATACAAAATTTCTAAGGATTAACAATAAGAATCAAACTGAAGACAAGAAGAGTTTATTTGTGCTGGAAGACAAAATAGCAGGTATTCTGGTTTATAGACTTGAAACAGAATGGGGGAACTTTTCATGGGTGAGGGCCACAGTTAATTTTTTTTTAGAGGAAGCCAAGTCTACAATGGATGAGTTGATGATACAAAGTGAATATTGGATGTTTCATGTCACATTTATTGGCAGGAACAGAATTTTCATATTATTTTTAGAGTTGAGGATTTTTTCATTTAGTTTTCATTTATTAAAACTGTTATAAACCTATTTTAGCATTTACAATATATATTTTTATGACTCTGTCATCAAAGTGGAAGCCAAACAAATAACTAATTTGGGGAAATTGTGCTCCTGATGCTTTGGGCTCTGCTTCAAAGAGGCTGAGATTTTTAGGTTGTCCCTCTTTAGAACAAATGCTTTTGCTATATCATTTTGAAACAGAAGTGTACAATCTGATGTTCTGGAGATTTCAACCACCTCCTAAAACATTGTCTGACTCCCCTTGAATCTCTCCAAAAGGTTCCATTAAAGTATATTATTTAATGATACTGAAAGTGAAATTATAAAAAGGTATACCTTGCAATTATGTTAAGATTAAAAAAAAGGTAAAGGGTAAAGGTTCATGTCCAACTCTAAATGGTCATGCTTATCTCTGCCCTAGCTGAGATTGTCCAAAGATGCTTCCATACACATGGCCATGGAAGTATCAGAGGTTCACAGAATATTGTGACTTTGTCACCAAAGTTGTATTTATTTATCTACTTGCATTTCTCTGCTTTCGAACTGCTAAGGTGGAAGGAGATGGGGCAACAATGTGACCTCATCTTGTCTTGCAGTAGTTGAGCCTTCCTTGGGAATATTCTTCCTACAGAGGTTGGAGGGCACCAACCATTTTGAGTTTTTTGGAAAACCTTGAAGACCGGTTGTGTGTCTGGGATGAGGGCCTTGTTTGTGTGGATGGACTTGTTTCCTGGTCATGTTAATATCTATGGATTATAGTAATTATTGGCTACCTTATCTATTTAATTCTCTCTTTTTTTGGTATTCTGTTTATAATTATTTAATTGATTCTATGATTGGTTTCTATCCAGAGTCATTTGCTTGAGATGGGTAGTCATACAAATTGAATAAATAAATGAATTCCTCAAAACCTAGCACTGGTATAAACAAGACTCTTGGACAAAGAAAAACAAGTATAGATATTTACCCTAACCTTACATCTTTGCAAATGTGTATTCAAATATATTGCTTGTACATTAGAAAGTAAACTGAACTTCCTTGATACTAATAAAGATCATTACCATACAATTTGATTATCATGAAAACTATCTTTGATTATCACATACTTGAAAATATTTTCCATTATGTTACATATTGGAAACTGCTCATCTGATTTGGTTAGTATTGAGGAGATCTCTTAATTTGCCATCTCATGAAGAACTATAGCTACTGAGTGTGGGGCATGGCAAAGAGATAATTTCATGTAAATAAAAAGACACTTACTCTTCTGATTATAAGATATACAACAAGGATATAAGCCTGTATCTATCTTTGAAAAACCGTTGTTCTAATAACAACAAAATAAAAGAATTTGTTTCTACATATAATAAAGTTTGAGTATATTTTATATTGCTATTGATAGATATATGGATGTTTTTCTTTTTTTCTATTAAATTATTTTATTTTCTTTCTTTTTTCACACTAGTGTATTTTATTCACCACGATATCTAGTTTTTTCCTTGACTATATAGCTATTATTATTTTATTTTTTGCTGATGGTGCTATAGTTTGCCTTTCATTATTAAAAATTAATTAAATAATACTGTTGATGTTTCTAAAGTGACTTTCTTTTTTCCCAAGGTTATTAGTTCCCTAATAATAAAATTTGCTTTGGGAATTCAGAAATGGCAATACTGTTTTCCAGAAACTATGCAGATAATTATAATCACCATTAATCTTGTTTTATTCTGTCAGGTTTGTATAATGCAGCTGCAGTCATAACCAATACATTCAATTTTTGTACAAATATTTGCACTAAAGTTTATAATATCCTTAAAGCCAAATAATAAAGTGTTTTTATTCAGTACCTACTGTATAATATAAAAGCAGCTTACATCTACCATTTAAGCAATTAAACAAAGAAAACAAAGAAAATAAGCAAACAAAATAGGAATTAGCCGTTCCAGAAAATTAAAACCTTGGCAAAGGAACAACTGCTAAGGGTCATTATTTCCAGTAATATCAAAAAAGTTGTGGTAAAAAAGATAAACCCAAAGTTCAGGAAAGGCTCTGTACACATAAAAGGAAATGAACTGGAGCAAGAGAAGAAATTCTAAAATAAAACTAATTCTAAATTCTAAAAGGAAAATAAAAGGAAAGGCAATGGCTAATCACTCCTGTACAAATAATACATTGCGCACATCACTGAAGTATCTTGACAACATTAGGTTTCCAAATTATGCGATAGACTACTACAACCATCCCAGTCAAAAGTCGTTCATGTATATTAAAGAAGGATATTTAACTTTCATAAGTACTTCTGGAAATGAGAGTGAAGGCTTGTTCTCCAAGCTTGTGGGTTGGTTTCTGAACATTTTATTACCAGGCTAAGTGACATTTCAGTAGACAATGTTACCTAGCCTGGTAATGAAACATTCAGAAATCAACCCACAAGTCCAGAGAACAAACCTTCACCATCATCCTATACATATTCACCACTACTGCACTTCTGGAGACATTGACATAGTTAGACCAAAGGCACAGAAAAGTTTGATCGCCGATGATACCAGCACCAGTACTTTATTTTATTAGGATGCATTCAGTTAAAACCTGGAATGTAAGCAGAATGGATCAAGGAAAGTTTTAAACTATTAAATGAAAAAGAAGCCTATCAAGTGGGATGTTTCTGGGGAAAGTCCATTGGTTACTTTAATTCTGATTATTACTTCATATATTTGGTCATGAGTCTACATGATGGAATGGAACACCAACAATACTGCCCAAAAAACTTTGCTAAATATGTTTTCAGTTATAGTGCAATAAATGACAAGACATTATAAGAATTAGTAGGTATTCTTCTACTCAAAGTAATCATGGATGATAGCTAATGGAGGCAAATGAAAGAAAAATGATTTGCAAGGCTACAGTGAAATTATTTACAAATATAAGACTATGATAATATTTGAAACAATGTTATTCCAGAATCAACTTCACTAGAAAATGAGGTTTGATAGGCAATGAGCAGGCATTAGAAAATGGATTCAGCAGAAAGACATGGTCAAAGAAATTACAGGACAGAGAATTATAACATACCTGTCAAAAGAAAAATGTCAATTATTGGATGCATTATCATTAAATTCATTATCAAGCTTATCAACCAGTGTTATATGACATTAGGATTTCAAAAACATTTAAAAGCTTCCCCCCCACACACTATATTCTGTACTTACCAGTTGGGACAGCTGGATCGATTGTTGGTTTCTCCCAGGTATTAATCTGCTCCCAAGTAAATCCATTGGTCCCTAGTGCCACACTATAACCACAGTTACTGTAATGTTCATCAAACGAACAACCACCTAAGGAAAAAAGAAATGAATAAACACTTCTGTCATAATTACTTCTATATCACCATGTTACTCCATTTAAATCACTGCCTTTTATAAAAACCCTGCGAGGTAAAAATAAAACGAATTTCTACTGCATTAAATTCATGCAAACCCCTTAAGAGAATGTAGCAAAGATTTCTAGAGTTTAATGTATATTTGGAACATACAGAATTGCCTTTTTTAAATCTAAGATTTTTTTTGTTCCTTTGATTACTTTTTGAGCCACAGTGTTAAATCTTTACAGTCCAGAGAGTGGTGTCATATGCCAAACATTAACCTGAAGATTTGTGTACATGTCTCAGTTAGCTGTCCTCCAGGCATTGTGCAGTAAAACCAAATGTTCATAAAAGATCCTGCACAGTGGAAGAAGACAGCTTCATCTTTGGATAAGCAGCACATTAAAGTTTGACATTCTTCCACCACTTTCATTTTAGTTAGTAAATGTAAAAAATGTTAACAAGTATAAATATTCCAGATGTATCTTTCAGTGGTCAATTCTCATTCCTTTGCTGGCTTCTGATTAGCATCTAGTTGGCCTTTACTAGATGTAGGACCAGTTAGGCCTTTTTGCTCCAATCCTATTTTGCACAGTGACCTAACAAACTTATGGAGTAAACCTATAAGAAGAGCTGAATGCAGTAGTGTTCCTCCATAACCAATTATCATAATTGTGGGAGGCAAGACATCATTGTCTACAGTAGCAGCTGAAGGACTCTGATAGTACCTTTTCCGACTAATAATTTTTTATTAGAAGACATAATCAGTTGTTGGGAATCAGGTAGTCTATAAATTCAGTAAATAAATAAATAAGCAAGTTTGCTTCATAAGCTACAGGCCACTTCCTAAAATACATGGAATAGCAACTGATGAAGGATTTACATTGGAATGAGAAAAGTGGAAAAGGGAGAGGTTGGTTAGGTAGATGCAGGTTGTATATGAAACAGATTGGTTTATCAATAATTATGTGTAAGAAACTTTTTTTTCTAAGATATTTTGAGACAGCCTGAAACTTTGAGATAAATGTTCAGTTCAGTAAACTCTCATTCACTGGTACAGTTAAAATCTCATTTTTCAAAAATGAACACTTTTGAGATCTGCAGTTCTTTGCAGGACAAATGGGACAAAGTTTGCACCAAAGAATTAATGGACATAGGTTTGTCATCAGAACTCAGAATCAGGATAAAGTAATATTACAGTATTTCAATCTCCCAGGACATTCTATTGCAGATCTCCCTGAACAGTGTAACAAAAATTCTCTGCTTTTCCAGAAGATATAAGTCCTCCTTTCTTAATAAATAGGGCAAAGGCTTGGATACAACCAATTACTTCTGAAATCTACCTAGGGAAATCACTGGAATCTGCCTTTGTTGTATAAGCCTGCTTATGTGTATAAGAAAAAAATCATAACAGAATGCACCCAAGCCACCATCCCGATTTCTCCCCACCCCACAAGACATGGGTTTAATCATCTGACATAGTAATTATAATATAATTTGCTTCCTCTTCCCAAAAGACACTCAATATGAAACTCTTTTCACTCTGTAAATTTCAGAAAATACATGGGGCAAATTAGTATTGCTGAAAGAAACCACTGATTTGTTCTGCTATGCTCAATGCCAAGAAACAGGGCTGAACAGAGATGTGATTTGACCTCTTACTCCTTGCTGAGAGCCACATGCATGATCATACACAATGTAAGTAGCCTAGAGTAACAGTCCATTGTTATTGGGCAACAAAAATGTGTCAACAAAAGGGCCCTTCAAGGTCTCTCTGTTCAGAATTCACCATCTGCTTTATTTTCTGTAAGAAAATAAAACCATATCCCCATACCTATGATGTATTCTCACTGTGATTCCTTGTTGCACAATCTAGCTGGTGGACTAAAACTTTCTGGCTGACATTTCCAGGAATTAAAAGGGCGGGGGGAAGCCAAACTGCTCATGGCTACTTTCCTCAAGCATTTTTGTAGCTTTTGAGAGAAGATAATTATGTACTTTTTCACACATCTAGTGAAATTTTGAACACATGAATTAATCAGAAACTCTGCTCCAGAAACAGAGGAAGGAACACCTTCAGAAAAGAGATAGGACTGGCAATTAAGTTGCTGCTTTGTTTATCTTGTATCTGCTAGGTTGAAATACTTTAACAATAAAAATATTTTAATAAATAAAAGAAATGTCCAATTTAAATTTATGTATTTATTTATTTTTAAAATATATATAGCTCCCAGCTCATAAACAATGACTCATATTAACATTAAACATTAAAAATTCACAGTTAAAAATGCACAATTTAACTCCACCACCACCAACACACACATACACACACACCATGGTGACAACAACAGAATTAATTACTTGATTAATTCCAAATGGGGTCCCCAAGTTCACTGTCAAAACTATGCTTTCAAGGCTTTTCAGAATTAGCAACAAGATAGAGGCCAATCTTATCTCTGGGGGAATGACATTCTAAAAGCGAGAATGTTTTTCCTCGGTCCCACCAGATATACTTACTTGGGACCCGCAACATGCCCTGCCTTCCTGCTCTGGTGGGCTGGGTAAATGTAATTGGGAGACACACTTTGTCTAATAACCCAAGCCTTCTAGGGCTCTAAAGTTGATAAGCAGGACTTTGTATTGCACCTGAAGCCAAATCAGCAACCAGTACAGCTCCCACAAAAGAAGTGATACATGTGCAAATTTGTACTTGCACAAAACCACACGAGGCACTGCATTGGGAAGAAACAGAAGTTTCCAGGTGCTCTTTTAGGGCTGTCCCATGTAGAATGCATTACAATAGTCCAAATGGAAGAGAACAAGCTGTATTAAGGACATATCCAAATAGAGGGTGTTTGTTGTTTATTTTTTTACTTCTCAGTGGAGTCTAAATTTCTGCTATTTTTCTGACAACTGCCCATTTCTTTAGTGAACACTAACATATATTTCTGAAACTGTCACCAAGTAACATAAACACTCTGAAACCTACAGATTATAGTAACATGAAAAATATTTTAAAAGAGAAACCTTGGCTGAAGGTAGGAAGAAAAACAAATCAGTAAAATATACTGCAGATACATTTGTTCCTACCTGTTTTCCATGTGTAAAAACACAAATATAACTGATACTGGATGCAAATCCTTATTTTGTAAGTAGTTTCTTGTTTCTAGCAGTTAACTTCTGGGCAAAGCATTCAAACAAATGCCTGACTATTAAATGTAAAGGTTACCCTGTTCAGGTGTGTCTGACAATAAGACAGGGTACTCATCTCCATTTCTTGGCCGAGGGAGCCAACCCAAGTCTAGCCAGTGATGAGACAGGCTGAGAAAGTATTTCAACAGCATTGGTTGGGAAGGGGGTATAGCTTTCATAGAATCTTAGAGCTGGAAGAGACCTTGGAGTTCTTCTAATACAGCCCTCTGCTCTAGGAAAGTGATACCATGTTGATCAAATGGTTTTCCAGTATAATTTTGAAAACCTCCAATCGTGGAACACTCACAATTCCTAGTACACCATCTGTCTACTTTTCCCCTCATAATTCTACAAAGAATCCAACTTTGGGGAAGTGTTCTGTTAACAATAGGTCATTGTTATTATCTATTACAACATATTCTGATAAAGATTCTTGATTTATTTTGACATCAGCTGTGCCTTTTACTTTATACCAAGAACTCCTCTGCTCTAATAATTTTAAGCAAGACAAGAAACAAGACATCTGGTCTCCCAAGAGGCAAGGAAAACGAACAACTTATCTCTCAGAATTAAAAGAAAAATTCAAAAGCTCACAGGCCCATTGAAAGTTTGCAATAATCACTTATCATAACAAAGACTGAAATAACCCCTGTTTTACACTGCAGGAGAGTATCAATGTTACTGCTTCTTTGAAATATCTTAATTAATTTTGAACAGAGCTATTATCAGTTATTGAGGCTTGCCCCGGCATTAAATATAAACTGGTCTGGCATAAATTGAGTGCTTCTTTTGAATATATAATTGAATTTGCAGAACTGTGTGCTGTGGGTACGTAGATATGATAAAAACGACCTCACACCACTACATCTGATTCAATAAGTAATATGCCAATTAGCTTTTGATTTATTTATTTTAACATATTCAATTAGTGGATATTTTTTAAAGTCATCCAATCTCAAAAATGCATAGACTAAAAGAATTCTAAACTGAAGGAGAAATTAAGTTTGGAAAGCTGGACTGATTGATAAATGTGCATCTTACAAAACAAATGTAAGAGCAATTATTATGACAAAGAATTTCTACTGCTTCAATAGAAATAAGAAAATGATGTTTACATTCCTGTTTTTTTGTACAGTACTTAACACTGGAACCTTAATGGCTCACCTTGTTGGTTGGGATCTACGTCCAAATGTGATTCTGAGGTTATTCTGTTGGAAGCTAATACTACAATTACACCTTACCATCACAAAACATAGCTATGTATAGCAGAATGTTTGAAGCATTTCATCTAAAATGGAAGGTCTCTTTATCCATGTTAGCTTGTTGTAGGAAAAAGGAACAGGTTTATAATACCTTAAAGAAGGATGACATAAAAGACTGCAACGATAACACCATTAAAGCTAACATCTTTAACACATTCTTTGGCTCATTATTTGTAAACAGCAATGGTTCATGCCCAGTATTTCCTAGCTGAACCACAGAAAACTACATCTAATACATATCAATTTTACAGAAGACAATGTTGAAAGAGCACTACGCAATCTAAAACCAGCTCTATCTATTAGACCAGACTGAATATGTGCCTACTTCTTAAAAAAGCTATCCACTGCCATAGCAGAACCTCTAAGCATAATCTTTGAAAAATCTTTCAGAACCAGCTCCTTGACTAATCTATGGTCACAAGCCACGGTCATCCCCATCTTCAAAAAGGGAGAGCCCAGCCTAGTTGAAAAGTACAGACCAATCTCTTTATGCTGTGTCACCAGTAAAGTCATGGAATCAATTATTAACCAATCCATTATCCAAACTTAGAGACAAACAACCTACTCTCTAATAAATAATTTGGTTTCAGAAAAAAAAAAACTATCCTGCAATCTGCAACTCTTATACTGCAAAAACATATGGACTACACAACTCGATCAGGGCAAAACAATAGATTCAATCTACATAGACTTCTGTAAAGCCTTTGATTCAGTGGTACATGACAAACTACTCCTAAAAGTAAAATCTTATGGTATCTCTGGACAACTGCATAATTGGATAGAAGCATTCCTGTCAAACAGACAACAAATGGTCAAAATTGGGAGTGTCCTATCAAATTCTGCACCTGTCATCAGTGGTGTTTCCCAAGGCAGTGTTCTAGGTCAAACAAATGGCAACTTCAAATCTCAACAAATAAATGTTTGGTCTTACATATTAGCAAAAAAAAAATCAGAAAATAAAATACAAACTGAATAGTCAAGATCTTGTTGATGATCCAAGCTCTGTAAAGGACCTTGGAATACTCATTTCTAATGATCTAAGTGCCAGAGCCCACTGTAACTACATAGCCAAAAAGGCATTAAGAGTTGTTAACCTAATCCTACTAACACTACTCACACTACTAACTAGAGCATGCAAACATTTGCTAGACCAATACTCAAATACAGCTCATCAGTCTGGAACCCACATTATGTATCTGATATTAGCACAGTTGAGAAAGTCCAGAAATATTTCACAAGAAGAGTTCTCCACTCCTCTACTCATTGTAGAATACTTTATGCCACCAGACTTGAAATTCTAGACCTAGAAAACCTTGAATTATGCCATCTTCAGTCTGATCTATGGTATATAAAATCATACATTGCAATGACTTACCTGTCAATGAATACTTCAGCTTCAACCATAACAACAAAAGAGCAGACAATAGATACAAACTCAAGGTTAACCGCACCAACCTTGATTGCAGGAAATACGACTTCAGCAACAGAATGATCAATGTCTGGAATACTCTACCTGACTCTATGGTTTCTTCCCCAAACCTCCAAAACTTTAACCTTAGACTGTCTACTATTGACCTCACCCCTCTCCTAAGAGGTCTGTAGGGGGCGTGCATAAATGTACCAACGTGCCTACCATCCCTGTCTTATTATTTCTTTTATTTTTCTTATATATCTTCTTATATATATATATATATATATATCTTCTTATATATCTTCACCTGTGCCCAGTGAAGATGGTGCAGTAGAAGGTAAGGTGGCCAGCATTAGAGATTCCCGCTGGCTGAAAGGGCAGTTCCAGTATTTGATCGAAAGGGAGAGGGATGGGCCAGAGGCCCTCTCCTGGGTGGATGCTTCCATGATCCATGCCCCAGAACTTATATGGATATTCCATGACCATTTTCCCTTGCAACCACATCCCGACCATCAGACTCGGGGGAAGGGCCCTGCGGTGGGGGATAGTGTTGTGGCCCTGATTTACATGCCTATGCTGTCAGAGGAAGAGGACCTGGAAGATGAGGAGGAGGAACTGGGAAGGCCTTCCTCCCCAGGACCTTCCTCTCTGGCAGTGCCTTCCTCCCTGATAATGCCTCAGGTTCTATCAGACAACCGAGAGGAACAGCCTGAGATTAATCAGGAGGTAGGCATATCAGAGTAGCCCCTGACAGGGAGTAAACGGGAAGAGTGTTGGCTTGATCCTAAGCAGCATCATAGGGAGAAATGTGAGCAGCAATGTAAGAGGCATGGGAGGGTCAGAGAGTGAGCTGAGTCATTGAGCCACACCCCACAGGGGATAAAACTGGGTGTGTTTTCTCCTGAAACTTTGTACGGGACAAAGTTTAACCTGACTTCAGATTTTCTTTGTGGACTGCCTTGTGATTTTCTGTGAGTAAAATTTTATTTACTATCAGTTCGGACTTGGCAGGCAGGACATGTTGGAATGCCAAGAATATTATCAGTTCCAAAGAATTAATTCTGTGAAGTCTGAGCCAGCTTGCCTACCTGAGTTTGTGTGAGTTTGTACTCTTTCATCTTTTGGGAAAGAGGAAAGATGAGACAGAACAACATAAGCTCCTCACATAATGACGCATAAAGGTTCCTTAATAACAGAAATTAAAAGTGCAGGAATTTCTGTCATTAAGCAGTACAGTCCTATTGGCCATGCCAAAACCCATCAGGCACGCAAGTTGATTGAAGCCATGCATTCTCCCAACGGGCTCATCAAACCAGGCTTGTGATTCAATCAGTCCCAAGACTAACCAACTACCCAGAACCTACATAAATGAATAAGACACTTCATCCCAAAACCCTACAAAAGATGTTATCTAGTTTGTTAATGAACTGTCCAGGAACTAAACAGCAAGCTCAGAGAACAGACCCCTACCAAAACCTACAACCCAAGCTACAAATATTTTCAACAATTTCTAACTTTTGTCTTTGTTAAGTGAGGCCTACTGTATGTGTAGCATAGTTTCTCCTTCCACCTCCAAAATTTCTCAAAGTATTCCATGCTAAGATGCCTATTACTGATAAGATTCAGAATGATAGAGAGAAGTTCTTCACTCACAGGATCAGCAGAATTCTGTCTTCTAGAACTGCAATGCAAATTGATATAATTAAGGAAGAAAGACTACCATTCTTGAACTCTTTTGCTGTTCATTTTCTCCATAAACAATTCAACTGCTTCCTAGTGGATTCTCTTTTTCCCTACCTCAATCACTATATTATTTCTTAACACTGATTAATATGCCACATATTAATTACATTGATTTCTAAAAAACAATTGCGAACTATTTCACCCTTAGAACTATTGTTTCAAGTGCTCCAGGTTTCAAGGAGGAAAGACAATTCAAGAATTTTGTTCTGTATTTAAACTAAAAACTTGGTCATTTCAACCAGTATCATCCTGAGTGCTCTAATTATAAAACTAAATTTGGCCAAAACAAGATGTTATGATTGACCTCAGGATTAGCCATTTATATATTCTGAGATTGAAATCAAGGATATGTTGCCTGAAAGCATTCTGTCTCTCTTTTTCTAATTGTAAAAAAATACCTAAGATTTTGATCAAATAGAACTCAGCAACTCAGAATTTCCAGTTCTGACTGGAAAACAATTAGGGGTAATGAAATATAATTAAGATTAGAAATTTAAGAAAAAGAAACAACTCAAGAATAAAATATTATGAAGTTGTAGAGTTTCAATTTTTTGGAGCATTTTGCAAAATTCATTTGTAATATAAATGTACCCATCCATTCAGTAATGCTTTTCCATAGTCCATTTAAAAAGTCCAGATTGTCTGGGAATATTCTATTCTTGTAATCATCAAAAACTGTAGCCAACGATTTGTATTACTGCTCTCCAATATTTCATATTATATATATTAATGGTTAGTACTATGTCAAGCAAACATTTCAAATGTATTGGATGACAGATTCTGTGTGGACTATCCAGAAACTTAATTTCACGCCACTCTATTATCAGAGGCAACTATAAAAGCATGTGATTATATTATTGCGATATAGTACCTTTACTGCCATCTGTTCTACTTCCAGACAGACTATAAACAATTAAAGTTCAGATTATGATCTATTAAGCTGTATATGATTTGGAGCCAGAAGATATGAACCATCACATTCTCCTCTGTTGGTTTGCCCAGACTTTAAGATCTTGCAAAAAAATCCTTTTTCAGTACCACCAAAATGAAAGATCCATTTGATGGAAAAAGAGATAAAAACATTAATAGCAGCTTTGGAACTCACTACCAGTGGAATTTTTGTTTGTTTGTTTGTTTCTCAACCAAATGAAAATAAATATTTTTCAGACAGGCATTTCACATTTAACCTGATTTATCTTCTAAGTTAAGTATTAATTACTTTCTTTTTTCTTATATACTTATGTTTCTGTTCTCCTTCTAATTGTTTCATTTATGTTTAATTCTAACTGCATTTCATTGTACTATTATTAGCTGCTCTGAGCATAATTTCAGTATAGAATATACACACACACATTATATTTGTGGGGTTCTTGGCATCCTTTTGGTTTCTTGCTTGTAGATGTTTCATTACCCAACTAGGTAACATCATCAGTACTAGAAGGCAGTGGAGTTTACTCTCTGCTTATAAACAAATGGCTTTCCCTGTTAGTGTTAGTGGCAGTATTCTTGCTGGTTTATTTATTAATCTGTTGTTTACTAAATTGGTAGTTCCTGGATTGGGGTATTATTTACTGCTTGGTAAATAATGCTGTTCGCATGAGTGTTACTTGCTGGTCAGGAGGTGATTCTTATATATTTAATGTATTTGCCTTTTCAAGCATGTACAAATTATAATAATTGTAAAGGGAAGTACCCACCTTATGGGTGAATGCTTCTTTTTGACTTGGAGCTCAACCAGACACTGTCCTGGTGGATTGGGCAAAAATGCACATATTGGCTAAGGAATAAAGTTACTATAAGACAATATCATGTCTTACATATAAGTTTATTCTACTCTTGGTCTTAGATGGTTTCTACCAGACATTGTGAAAGAGTAAAGACACAAATGCAAAGGTAGGTATAGATGTCCCTTACTATTTCAAACAAATTCATCAAGTTTGGTTTGTAAAATTTGTGATCTTTCAAAATGTGTGGATTTTGGTTCCCATTTTTCTACATATGTACTTTTTTTTTGCAATTTTACCTTGCATACAGTTTTTTTTTACAATAATAAATAAACCATTTGCTATTATTATGCATTTCTGAACATATATTTGGTGAAATCATTCATCATTATACAAGTTGCCCTCATGCAGTTTAATATAGTTTAAAATAATCCAAAGGTGCAAAATGTAGAATAATTAATAATTCACTGTATGTATCTCAGTTCAGTCATGTGAAATTAGATAGGTTGTGTTCACAGGCAATTAAAGTGCTAGAGATAAATTCTACCTTCCATACAACTTACTCTATAAGACCAATTCAATAGAACCATATTTTCTAGTTATGACACATAGCAAGGAACTTAGATAGTTGGCTATGCCCTTTACCTTATGTTCTTTGATAGAATGAACACAAACATCAAAGCCAACAGCTTTTCTTACTCCCTATATAGTAATTGCATCAAAATGGTGGTTGTTTTGACTACAAGCTATATTGTTACAAGGAAAATGTGGATTAGGCAAAGAAAAGATCTGTACTGCATCCCTGTTAGTGGGATTAATATACATATGCATGCACATATTTTCACCCTTTAAGATAAATTCTGATGACCCGTTCTTCTAATAGTTTCTAGAATCTCTGATTAATTAGCTCTAACATGCAATATATTTTAGAGCCAGATAACACTAATCTCCATAAATGTCAACTATATCTTTGTACATTGTTAAAATTCAACAAAAAATACTTTTTTAATGGCATACCATTAAATGCAAAGTTCAGCCGTACTTTTTCTTTTACATATGGAAATTATCTAGCAAAAACCCCAGTGGGAGGTGAGATGTGATATATTTAATGACATTGAACCTCTGTTATAACTGCAAGTTGGTATATATATTTCTTACTGAACCATTAATGGCCTATAAAGATTTACGAATACTTATTTGTGTTTTATCAAATGCATCCAATTAAATCTGTATTTACTAAAGACTGCATTAGTTTATCTAAACCTGATGTCCTAGAAATGCATATACTTCACATCAAGGAATTCCCTGCCCTGCATTTATATCATTGAGAACACTGATAGTTGAGGCAGATAACATAGGGAAACTACCCAGTTTAGGCAAGGCTGACTTATAACCAAAAAGCATCCTTTTATTATGGCTTGAGGAATATTATTATTTCATTTCACTGAGAAACTCATTATGTTTTGCCAGCCATTGTATTTTCAGAAATGTTTGTGTCATCAGAATTGATAGGAAAATGAGGGAATTTAAACATTGTACTGTCTTCCTCTCTTCATAAAACGAATAGCCTATAAATGCTTTTAGATTGTAAATGGCCAATTTATATTTGATCAATTATGTTGTGCTAGAAGACTGCTTACTGGGCATTGATAACAGTAAATGCTACTAGGTATACCTAGAAAAGTAGGTCATAGGTGTTTGGCAGAGTAGGACTTGAAAATACAATATATATGCTTGAATAGTCGTATTGGACTGTGAATTTACTTTATAAATAAAGTTTGAAATTGTTTTCTAAATGGTGTATATGTATGCGTGTGTGTGTGTGTGTGCACGCATATCTATTTGCAACCTGAGAAAAAATTATTGTCAATAATGGGGAGCATCATACTGTACTTGCAGTTTTGGAAACCGATGCTGTTTTAATACCTTTATTAAGAGGTATTGATAGGTATTATGATTAGCTATTCACAGCTAGCTATTGCCTATGAGAATAGAGCCATGATAATACAAACTAAGAGAAGTTACCAAATCTGAATACAATTTATTTTGAGCTTAATGCTTTTTCCCAGAGAAACAAAAAGTTGTTAAACAAGCTGTTAACAATATACTCTTCTCTATTTGTGATAATGATTGGGTGGATTTTCCATTGTTTGGAAGATCTTATTTTATTTTTAGATTTGGAGGACGGGATACTTCCTATAGTAGATAAATTTAAATCTCATAGGTATACTGTCACAGACATAGAATGGGTTCTATTATAGTTGAAGACTAATGAGGACTTAGGATTTAATGAATAGAGGACAATTGTCAACTTAAGTCTGCTACCAAATTCTGCCTTGTTTTGGTTGTTTATCCTTAAATTCGGACTTTTGGTTATCACATTACAAAAAAGATGTTGAGACTTTGAAAAAAAAAGTGCAAAGAAGAGCAACTAAGATGATTTAGGGCCTGGAGACAAAAACATATGAGGAACAGTTGCAGGAATTGGATATGTCCAGTCTAGAGAAAAGAAGGACTGGGGTGACATGATAGCAGTATTCCAGTATTTGAGGGGCCACCATAAAAAAGACAGGGTCAACTTAGTTTTCAAAGCACCTGAAGGCAAGACAAGAAATAGTGGATGGAAACTAATCAAGGAGAAAAGTAACCAGGAATTAAAGAGAAACTTCTTAAAAGTGAGGACCTAATGGAATAGCCTGCATTCAGAAGTTCTAGCTGCTTCATCACTGGAGGTTTTTAAGAAAAGACTTGACACCCACCTGTCAGAAATGGTTTAGAGCAGGGTCGCCAAACTTTTGGATCTCAGGGACCACCAAACTCATACTTTTAAATCCCGAGGACCACCAATACAGTTTTTTTAAAAAGCTAACATATTTAATATATATATATATATATATATATATATATATATATATATATATATATATATATATATATATATATATATTTGTTTTCTGAGGTTCGGTATTTATATGTATCTTTGTTGCTCATTGATACAGCCGTATATCATATTTGTCTCAGCTCGTGCCTGAGAAGCCAGAGCTGGAGACAAGCTATGATGAATGACATATATATATATATATCTATATATATATATATATATATATCATATATACATACATATATATACATATACATACATATATATATATATATATATATATATATATATATATATATATATATATATATATATATATATATATTCTTAAGTTTTCGTGGGTACTTATGTATGGCATTCAGCTTTGTTCGGGTATTTTCCCACATCATTATAGTTGTACTTTTAAAGTTGTAGCAACGTTTGGCAGAATGATGATGGCAGATGAGATTCTGCCGAAATGTTGCTACAACTTTAAAAAGCACAACTATAATGACGTGAAAAACTTGAATACATAATATATATACCATATATATATATATACCATATATATATCATATATATACCATATATATACCATATATATATATTTCTTAACTTTTTGCAAAGTTTACATGAATGGTTGAGCTGGAAAGAGGGGAGAAGAGCTGGAAAAGGGGAGAGCTGTGCACAGCTCCATCTCCCTTTCCTTTCCTGCCTGCATGTGGGCGGGGGGGAGGAAAGAGAGAGAGCCAGGAGCAATTCAAACCTAGAGAACTAAAGGGGAAGAGCTGACAGCAGGCGCTGGGGGAGGGGACTACAGTTGCTGCCGCCACCGGGTGTAGGAGCTGCTTGGCGCATGCATCTCAGGGGCCTGGCTCCGGGGTCCCTTGGAGAGCCGGGAGGCGCAAGAACTGTGTGGCCCAGATTAATTGCTTTTGGGGACCATTTCTTCTGCAGCCCACCAAAAATTTTCCACAGCCCACCAGTGGGCCGTGGCCCACCAGTTGGCAAACACTGGTATAGAGCAGGTATATCCAACTCGAGGCCTGTAGGGGACTTAATGCTGGCCCATGGGGCAACTGTGGAAATGGCGAAGGACCGTCCTGCAGTGCCTCTGCCAGTAAAAATTCCCCCTAGGATCTGTTTTCACTGGCAGATGACTTCAGGAGGCCATCCAGGCTGAAAATATGGCCCCTCCCCCCGGCTCCATTTTCATTGCCAGAGGCTTCACCTCTTTCCTAAGAGGTCTGTAGAGGGCGTGCATAAGCGCACCAATGTGCCTATCATCCCTGTCCTATTGTTTCTTTTTATTTTTCTTATATGTATCAATTTCATTTATTCATAACTATGTTTATACTTATACCTATTATCTTGTAAGAGATTTACAAATCAAATAAATAAATAAAATAAATAAATTTTCAAAAAAAAAGAGAGGCCATCCAGGCAAAAAAATTGGGCGCCGGGGACCTGAACCCCCCCCCCCCTCCGGTTCCATTTTCACTGGCAGAGGACTAGCAAAACAAACTAAAAGTAATACAAAACAAAAGGAGAAATGCTTTTCCTTTTACATTTGAGCATCCAACAAGGGATAGGAAAGGAGAAAGGGAAAGAGGAAAGACAAAGATAAAGAAGGGATTATGGGAAGAGAGCAAGGAAGGGGAAGGAAGGAAAGAGGGGAAGGAAGAAGAAAGGAGAATGAAATGGAAGGAAAAGAAGAAAAGGAAGGAAGGAAGGAGGGATGGAGGGAGGGAGGGACGGAGGGAGGGAGAAAGGGAAGAAAGTCCTGCTTTAGCACTTGGCCACCAGCAGAAGGCAAGGCTCCTCTGGAGGACAAAGTTTTGACTCTTCTCCCTGCTCTTGCCTTCTTCTACTGGAGACAATGGATCCACTCAGCCCCACCCAGACCACTACAGGTGCCCCCAACATGAGAGATGTCAAGTTGGCCATGCCCACCGTGGCCAGACTCACCCAGCCCCCAATGTCAAACACAACCCTGATGCAGCCCTCAATAAAATCAAGTTTGACAACCCTGGTATAGAGTCTCCTGCTTTGGCAGGGGATTGAAGTACAAGACCTCCAAATTCCCTTCCAGATCTATTCTGATTGAGTCAAAAGAGTTTTCAAACGAACATTTTTCTTATTTTATTTATTTATTTGATTTGTCAATCGCTTACAAGATAATAGGTGTAAGTATAAACATAGTTATGAATACATGAAATGTATTGTTTCAACTGCTCTTTTTACTACATTCTTCCTAGAAGGAATTTCTCCTAAAATTCCTTTTCAACTTGTATAGGTAGAAGAGTAAACAAATTAATTAAGACAGGGGTGGGATTCAATGTTTTTAACAACTGGTTCTGTGGGCGTGGTTTAGGTGGTGGGCGTGGCTTACTCAATATCACTCACATTATTGGCTGGGCATGGCCAACTCAATATCACTCACATCAAGGCATGCATCTCCTCCCCTGGCATCTCCTGACTGTGGGGATGCTGCAACAGTTGTGTGAAAAATGCTCATAAGTCACTTTTTTCAGTGCCATTGTAACTTTGAATGGTCAGTGCACACAAGCAAAGTACCAGTAAAGGAGGTTAAAAAAACCTCCAGAGATGTTTCTGAGACAGGAAGTCTAGTCCTACCAAGAATGTAATAAGGGTTAACAGAGAGGCAGTTTCTGTAAGCTACACCAGAATGTTTTCTTCCTGCCTTCTTTACAAGATTAGGCCAGTAATTTCTTCTAACAACCAGTTGTCTGAACTGCTTACAATGTTAACAACCGGTTCTAGCGAATAGGTGTGAATCTGTAGAATCTCACCCCTGAATTCAGATAAATATTTCTATCATTAGAAATGCCATAAAGCTAGTAATGAGATGAATATGAGCACAAATCTACTTTATAAGATACAGAGAAATCATTTTAAGGCAGCTCAATCTTTGCCAAAAACAAAAAACAAACTATGGAAGCAATGCTGTTACATTTTCATTTCATTGTTTGCAATTAAAATTATACAGCATGTTTAAAGCCTTGCAATACTGCTTTAATTATGCATTTTCAAGTTTTATTAAGCATGACTCTTTTGAAAGGAGTTTTGGATTTTGATTTCTGACCTACAATTTTCCTTTTCCCTTTAATATGGTGTTCTAAATTAAGACATAAAATATGCACCTTTGCCAAAAGCCCAAGTCTGCATTTGCATTGTTTATGGTTTGGAAAGAATTTAAGGTGCTAGATTTCATAATATAATTAAAAAAAACAGAAAATTATCTACACAACTCACTAAAGGTAAAGGTGAAGGTTTCCCCTTTCCAATCATGTTCAACTCTAGGAGGCAGTGCTCATTTCCCTTTCTTAGCTGAGGGAGTCAGCATTGTCCACAGATATTTGTGTGGCCATTCAGTCAGCATGACTATATGCCAAAGTTCTTGGAACACTGTTACCTTTCCACCAAATTGATACCTATTTATCTATTCACATTAGCATACTTTTGAACTGCTAAGTGGACAGAAGCTGGCCAAATCATAAGAGCTCGCCTTGTTACATGGCATTCAGGTCTCAAACCCAGGCTGTCAGCTTTTCAGCTAACAAATTCAGCATCTTTAACCACCAAGACATCGCATTCCCTCCAGACAATTCATTACAACTGCACAAAGCATGCCAAAGCATGTCATGTGGATTTGTTGCTTGACCTAATAAAAAGGGAAGACCAAATTATAAAGTTTCTTAGATCTGACTTTCTAAGATCTCAATTCATCTGTCTCCTTCCTGATAAAAAAAGTTTGCTCATAACACTATTGGGCTTGTTTTATTTTTAAATCTATACTGCATCTCCTGTGCAAGTGATTAGAGTCAACTGATACTATCATGATTTGGATGAAGTCTTTTCCAGATCCACAGAGATTCCACTTGGGTATTAACACTTCTATTTAGAAACATAAGGATGATATCTTACATTTTAAATATCTGATCCATGGCATACATATCAAGTCCCAACTTTTTAATTCTCCAAATTTGGTGCAAAACAAAAAAATAAATGTGTACTCTAAAACACTAACAAAAGCTATATTCATAATCTTGTTTGATAATTATGAATAACTATTTTTGAATTAAAGTTGATTGAATAATTAGATTTGTTTAATTATTGCATTTGTTGGTAAACTTAGGGTTATATATCAGTTATGTTATGTTTAATTTAGAGTAAAATATTACCTGATTATAGAGTTGTATCTATTATGAGGAAAGTCAGAAGTCTTTCTTTTTTATATATGTTTTATTCCTCTTCTGCCCCCTTTTTTTCTTTTCACTTTTCACTTTTTCCCTGTTAATTCACTTTCCCTTTCTTTCTATTGTTCTTTTATAATTGTTTGGTTTAAAATTTTTTAATAAAGCTGTTTGGGGGAAAAAAACCTCATTAATAACGGGAATGACAATGTCAGGTTTCCAACTGATGAAATCCATTTAAAAAGAAAAAAGCAAAGTCCATCTTCCAAAACAATTTCTTTTATTTAGGAAAGCATAAAATTGGCAAAGTGTGTTGTAATTCTGGATCTGACACAACCTGGAATTATACCATATAATATTGGGAGTTAGAAACAGACCCCAAAAGACACATTCCCCAACAGAAGTAAATCAACATTTCCTGATGTCATCAATCTCCACCTCCAGGTCTCAGCATGGTCACCTTTTGTTCCCATGGGAAGAAGAACCACCTAGCCTAAACAACTCTCTCTATTTCCACTCCTTTCATCTTAAGAATGTGGCAAGCCTGAAACCCTTCCCCCAATAACCAGCAAAGAGAAAGAAAGAAAAGGAATATATAATAAGGCTAAATAAAATGGCTAGGCATATGTCAATTTTGGGCTTGACAGACAAAATCTCTCAGTATTGCAGTGGAAGTAAAAAATAAGAACAATAAACAAGCTAATAACTTTTTTGGTTGTCAACTGTTCACAACCAGAGTAAGAAACAATCATTCATAGCTTCTTATAGCTGAAACATGCTCCTTTCCATCACTTTAGCTGTTTCCCCCATTTCTTTCCAATACATAATTCTAATTTTCTCTACAACAAAATCTTTTAACCTTTCAAGGAAAAAGATTTAAAATGGCTACTTGTACCTCATCCATCACAAGAGATTGTTGTAGAGAGCCTTTTTCTTCAAAATTCTCCTAGCCAAAAGCAGCTGCTGACAAATTGCAGGAAATATAATGCCAGGATCATCAGATAGATCTGGCCATATTTCAGTATTACATGACACCAGTTCATTGTTCAGGCAATTAAATAATTTTTGCTCTTAACCATATAAAATAAAAAGGCCTCAATATTCACAGTGAACCCAGCATCCCATTCAGATATTTTTTAGCAGGACCCATAAACTATAAAACTGAGTATCTAAAATATTCCAATCTATGTAAACCCAGAAAAAAGGAAATAGACAGAAGAAAAAATGGCAAGCAGCAATTCAGCTCTGTGGGGGAACAATAGGGATTTCAGATAAGAGCAATGCACATTAATTTACTTGCAAAATAAAGCCAATATGAAACTAAAAGCATAAGCATCAATATATGCCTAAACAGAACTATTTTATTGACATTTCTCTTCCACTTTTCTTCCCCACAGCTAGCCAATTATAAACCAGAAAATAAATGGAAACTGGATAAAATGATATCTGAAAACAAACAAATAACAACATGCTGGCAGAAACAATTACAAAACAAAACAAAATATCACTCAATTTCCATTTTTATGTGAACCAATCTAACTTCTGCTTCGTGTGACAAAAATCTGAATCCGAATAAATTTAATTCCAAAATAACAGCTTTGTCTTAATTATATGAATTCTTAGCTAAGGAAAAAAAATCTGTAAACTTGCAAATGAAAATGCATATTTTGGGGAAAGGCATTCAAAATATCTATTTTGAGAAAATGTATGCTACTTAAGTCTCATTTCTATACATAGGAAAACAGAATTGAGCCAGATTTCTTAGTGAACACATATGGACTATAGATTGGAAAGATTCATTTCTCCATTTCCAAATGCTTGTTGAGGAAAAAGCAAAATCATAATGAGAGCAATACAACAGTAGTGTGCAGAGATGACACGGTCTAATTCAGAATCTGGAGTCTAAAAATAAGCTGATCTCGTCTAGTATGATTTGTGAGACAGTTCATATTTATTTTTTTTAATATAACAAAGAAGAAACAAATATGTTAAAATGGAAAAATATATAGAAAAATGAATAAAATCTGCAGACAAACACTGTTGTGGTCTGCCAGCAGAGCTTCCAGCAGATTCAGGCAATCCTGGAATCTGGGAAAGGCTCTGACAAATGCTCTGCATCAGAGGCAAAGTTGGGGCCAGGGCGTCTGACACTTATCAGCTGACTTTGGAATTGGACATCAGTGAGGTAGAAGAACCTGTGAGCCTGATCCCAGCATGCATATGCTCAGAGCTGCCAGAAGAAGGGAACAGCTAAAGAACAAGGGTCGACTTGGGAGTAAAGCCACAGGTGGATGGTGAATGGCCCCTCCAAGAGGGAATAAAAGAGGAATGAAAAAGTGGAATGGATAGAAACAGACATAGAAATATAAGAGGAATCAAAAGGTCTCTATAAAATGATTCAGTCACAATATGAACTACCAAACAGCTCAGAAAATACTTGGAATGGAAATGTCAATGTGGAAGAGCATCACTATGGACTGAATGGTAAAACTAAGACCCTCTCATTATCTTTTAAGTGTCAATAATCTTTCTTCCCTTCGACATGTTATGATTAGAATGACAAATGCTGGTCAACTTCCAAAAGTCATTGAACCTAGTAGCTTTTTTTTTTCCAACTCCAAAATGACTTTCGTGTAGAGGACTAATATATTTCCCCTTCTTCCATTTGCTGCCACTAACTTGGTGACACATTTTGCAGCATGATGATGATGTTCATGGGAAACCTCTTCATAGTGAGTCAAAATCCAAATCAAGAAACCACTGTTCATATGCCCTCTGTAACTTCAAGAACATTCACTTTTACTTCATATTTAACATATTTAAGAACATTCATATTTACTTCAGCTTCAACCGCAACAATACAAGAGGACACAACAGATACAAACTCAATGTTAACCACTCCAGATTTTATTGCAGAAAGTACCACTTCAGCAACAGAGTGGTCAATGCCTGGAATGCACTATCTGACTCTGTAGTTACATCCTCAAACCCCCACTCTCCTTTAACCTCAAACTATCCACTATTGACCTCACCGCATTCCTAAGAGGTCTGTAAGGGGCGTGCATAAATGCACCATCAAACCTCCCGTCCATGTCCTAATATCTCCATTTAATCGTACCTATTTTCTGTATTCTTACTCATGTTTATACTTATACTTATTATCTGATAAGCGATTGACAAATCAAATAAATAAATAAATAAATAAAAATAAATAAACATCCTGACCAGACTCAGATATTTTGACAACTCAATCTGGACAGCAGGTTGTTACTATGGCCTCCTTCTGGAAAATTCCCCTGCTGCTAAGAACTCTCTCTTCTAGTAAAACAATTGCCAGTTATTGTTGTTGTTGTTTCCTTGAAGGCAGATCTTACTGATATGTATATTTATGCACATATACTGCACATATAAATTAAAGTGAGCTTATATATGCAAAGCTAAGGCTTCAAAATGAACACCGATGCAAATGCAATAACCAGCTTTAATATAAACATTATTAACTTCTTATAGAATAGAATAGAATAGAATAGAATAGAATAGAATAGAATAGAATAGAATAGAATAGAATAGAACAGAACAGAACAGAACAGAACAGAACAGAATAGAATAGAATAGAATTCTTTATTGGCCAAGTATGATTGGACACACAAGGAATTTGTCTTGGTGCAAATGCTCTCAGTATACATAAAAGAAAAGATACATTCTTCAAGAGTCAAGAATCATAGGGTACAACTTAATAATAGTCATAGGGTACAATAAGCAATCAAATAATACTAGAAAAGTCAATATAGATCATAAAGATATAAGTGACAAAGTTATAGTCATACTTCTTTTAACTTCTTTTTTATTTCTATTAGCTTTGGTTTGTAACAGTCTAACAGAACTACTTTTACATTAGAATGATTATTGTACTTGCCTTGCAAATAGAAGGTTTCAAGTTTAATACTTAGCAGAAAGTGTTTTTTTTTAAAGTACTTTTTCAGGATTTTTTTAAAAAATATAAATTCTAGCGTTTTATTGTCTTTCTATTTTTCAAATTGAAATGGAAAAATGAATTAGGAAAAGCGGCCAGCTCTGTTGACAGCAGCAAGACTACTGTACACAAAAAAATGGAAGGACATTTCAATTCCCACCATGGACGAATGGCTACAGAAGCCGATGGAGATGGCAGAATTGGCTAGATTGACCATTCTGATATTGCCACATGGCTTCTGGACTTTGTGCTTGAGGTGAACAAAAATGAAACTTTGATTTTGGGTTTTACCAATTGGATTGATTTATTTTTATAGAAATAGCTAGTTTATATTATTATGGAAAAGTAAAAAAGTTGTGGTTCGATGGTAATGCTTTATTTTACTGCAACAGAGGGAGTCGGCTTCTTTTTTCTTTTTCCACATGCTCCCTCACTTCTCTTTCCCCTACCCCCCCCCCCCACTGTGTCTTCCTATTTAGTTTTATATTTTGTATTTTATTCTACAATCTAAAAAATGTTTAAACACACATGCACACAAAGGGAAAGCAACTAGCTCAAGGAAACAAAATTTGTAATTAAAATTATGTCTGCAGGATCCAATCTAGGTTGGTCAATGGGACAAGAGATTTTGTCCTCTGAGCTTTTGGACTCGTGCTGGAGTCTTCAGGGAACTGAATATGGGCTCCAGCAGGAGTCCAAAAGATCAGAAGACAAAACCTCTGGTCCCGGTGACCAACTCAGATTGGATCCTGCAATATTATCCCTGGACCCATACGTTCACCTTCATTCATAAAATTATATATATCATATTTATTTTGAAGGCAAGTGTTTTCACCATTAGTACTATCATTGGTACCATGACTAACACTGAGTAAGATCAGAGGATTTCCTTCTCTGTGTTCTGACCAAGGCTTCCTGAGACAGTAACAATCACACACTGTTCCCAAAAATCATTTTTTTTATTATTATTTCAATGGCTGTGAATTATATGCATTCACAGCCCATAATGAGTCCCAAACAATTTATGAATAATCCAGCAGAAGTCTGCCATATACCCCCATGTGGGATAAGGCTGATAAGCTCCCACCTTTATCTCCCTTGAAATGCTGCCAATGACTTAATTGCCAATTAGCTGTACAAGGCCAAATGAAGCACAAAGTCAACACAGAGCTTCAGATTTTAAACTGACTCGAATGAACAAAGTTGCTTCCTGCAAAGGCTCATGTCCCTTTGCTCCTCCTTTAAGTCTTATGGGAATGACCAATCATCTCCAAGCCTTGCTCCCAAGTTGCTCCTTTTGTCTTAACTGTTCTTGCCTTCTGGTAACTCAGCAAAAGCACGCACTGGGAACAGGCTCCCCTGTTCCTCTGCCTCACTGATGTCAGATTCTGGAGGCTCTGGAGTCAGCACATAACTCTCAGATGGCCCTGGTCCAATCTCTGTGTCAGACAGAAATCCCTCGTCCAAGCCCTTCCCCAGACTCCAGAACTGGCCCATGTTCTTCCCCATTGTTTAATTCTGCTGCCAGCTCTGCAGGCTGCCAGTGGACCACAACACTCTGCAAAGTCACCAATGAATTACTTGGTTAGTCTACAATGAACTCACCAGACAAAACAGAAGAGTACTCAAGATGAAATAAGAGGGGAAAGAGTAATTTAAAACTGACAGGACAATGCATCCAGGGGTTGTGTTTGTTCAAGAAGGGATACGTGTACAGAATAATATACATTCCTGACCTAAATGATTACTGTTCCATTCTTGAGACAGAACAACTGGAAAGTACAAATGTCTTCTTAGTCTCCTCCACACTGGATTGAACAAATGAAAAACTCTTCTAAATTATCCACTCTTCCATACAATTTGGATTCAGAGAAATAAAATGAACATCCTTAATGAAAATTCAGCCAAGAAGATGCCTGAAGATATCCTGTTGATCAGGAGGTCAACAGCCTGTGTATAGTAAATAAATGTGCCTTCTAGAGGTTAGGTGAATCTTTTGCTAATAGCTCAGACTTACAAAATAATACAATAGTTGGCACAGTAAGTAACAAGACAATTCAGTAAAGACACATCACTAACAGAATCAACTCTAAATATAACCACAACCCACTAAAATCAAAACTATGGTGCTCAGATGCCTTCAAAGGAGGAAACATGGGCAATTATATAAGCCTCCAGACTTGCAGAAATGTAAAGAAACACCAAATAATTTAATATAACATCCAGGTCAACAATTGGTTTTGGATTTCAAAAATGGATTTCAAAAAAATTGCATATTTGTTTCTGAAAACCTTCATGCTAAACATTCAGTATAATTTTTTAACAAAGCAGAACCAACTACAGTAATAAGGGGATACTGTGTACATTACCAAGTAGTTCTATACTATAAAGCCTTGCCTGCAGTCCTTATTTAATTGGGAAATTGAATTCAGCAATAAAAGGACACATCTCTTCCATGGCACAGCAAATAATTTTCTTCCATATGTAACTTCATACGCAAGTACATGTTAAACTAGCAAAAACCGAACTTTTCAAAAGTGTGATTTAATGGCAAAAGTTTAATAACAAGAATATATAGTGAGAATCCAATTATAAATGCTTCATTTCCAGTACAGAAATGTATGATGTAACACTGTGGTTTCAAATACAAGTTGGTGGATCATTAGGAATTACAGAAAATGAAAAGTTCACATACCTTTTCCTTCCAATTTAGTTATATTAGGAAATGTAAAACTGTAAGAGATTTTTTGCAAATGCGTATAACTTGAAGTGTTATCTATCACCATTGGACCTTAAGCTTCTAAAAATAGAGCAACAGAATAACACACATAAGCATAGCTACCTCATGTTAAGGTTCCCCTTAAGAATACTTGGTTAAATTAAATGTAATTGAACATTTAATGGCAATTTCTAGTCTTGTAGGTTTAAATTGGTGACAGGAACATGTATGCCACATTTTAATCAGCCTAACATTTCTTAAGTTACCTTTACCATGAAGAATATCCAAATTTATTGAGACATTTAGAGTGAAACATAATCTTACCATATATTATCACTATACTATATTTCTCTTAATTTTTTTTTTTAATCTCCAGCTTGGGTTTTGAATCAATTTTATAATTTGTGCTTACCAAGATAAAAATTTTAACAATGTCTTTTAAATTATGTACTGATAGCATTTTTTTGGCCAATATTCTAAAGCGGTGTGCATTTTACACACATGTACACATTATTTAACTGATATGGCAGATGAAACAAAAACTGCAATGCAATTCATTGGACCCATCAAGGAAAATTAATTCACAGATTCTAGTGGAATCTACATTTAAGTAGCAGCTCAGCTGAGCATGGTTGCCCAGATTTTAAAAATGCAGGGAAAGCATGAGGTTCATGATTTATGGAATTTTCCTCCAAATCCTTAATAATAGTTCCATCCCTCTCCCGTTTAATTTTACTGCCTGCACCTTAACTGCCACATCAGCTTTATTTCCCTTCTGTTCAGTTTTTAAAGAATTGTTCTGGTGACCGACAAGCAGATGGAAAGATTTCCAAGCCTTTTACCAAATTTCTTTCCAAGGTTTTGTTGGGTGAGAAAGAATAAAAGTGGCAACTCAATAAATTGGGATTGTGAAGGGTTCAAATCCAAAAGTGATTCAGAACATGAGGACAGACAAACACAATGCTTCTCTGTAATTCTTTACAGCAATTCAATTTTTTCACAGTATATAAATGTATACTCTTCCTCTTCATAGCTGAAAATATTTTCATGATCCCCAAAATATATTCATTTGATTTTAATGAGTTACAGAGGTACTATGTTCATTCCTCTATACCTGCCTTCAAATTCAAAACACTGCAAATTCTTAATATTTTTTTCTTGTAGTATTTGCTACTACTACATATTCAAAAATAAATTGCAAACAATTTGTCCAGTTTTATTTTTCTTCAAATTGATTTAGAGCACTATATCACCTTTTAAAAATACCTATACAGTATTCATTAGTGTTTTGTGAGATGTAATAAGTAATTATGTTGAAGAGTGAGATTAGGAACCCTTTATTTATGTACTTCAAAACTCTGCATATATGTGTGCTTTATATGTATGAACATTTAATGGCCATTTAATCACATTAATCATTTAAGAAATAATACTGTTGTAAAGGACATTTGAATATAAAGACTAGTTTTTTGTTTAGAATGTATTATTATGATTTGGAAGAGACCCACAATCCACAAGTCCTTATCCTGTTCTCATGCTTCAATGTAGAGGGAATTACACCACCACCACCACCCCAGCCAACAACAGCTTTTAAGTATTAGTAGAGTGGCTTCATATCTCCTTTTAGCTCTTTCTTTTTACAAGTTAAACCTTTTAACTGCTTAATAGGTAAATGTTTAAATTGTTTTTCAAAATGGATGGTTTCCAGGTTTTTACCACCTGAACCCATGTTAGGTTTTCCATCTACCTTTTAAGTGGTGCTAAGTTATCTCTACTTCAGATGTAGCTTGACTAACTTGTACTAAACAAGATGTATTAATTAGCACAGAAGATTGGGGAGGAAGTGGTAGGGACTCCCTTTTTTTCCTTGTGCACATCTGTGAGAAAGGATTATTTTGTCAGCATAATTTAGCAAGTTTTGGATTACAAATTCCTACACACAAGTGCTTAGAATTTACTTGGCAAGCTTTGCAGATTCTATCACTGTAGTGTTAATTGATCTTTTTTGCTTATCTGTATTCCCTTTTGAAATAATAAAGATAAAGGGGACAACACCAACTTCCTAATCTAAAATTTGCTAAGTGAGGTGAGGGGGGTAGAACAATAACTGCCTCACAAATACTCTTAGCAAAGGATGTTGGAGACAGACGTGGACTGCACATACTGTAACAACTGGTTTGCCAAAAAATGTGAGTGTGGGTATACACACCCACATTACTTGTCCATGGCTGCAAAAAGCAGGGACTTTCCGCAAAAAAAAAAAAAAAGAGTTTTCCTGTGCATGGCAGCTGTGGTGAGTAGAGTGGGTGAGGCATGGAAAGCAGTTGGGCTGCGTGGGTGGAACCACTGAGCCAGAGATATAGGACAGGATAACACAGGGCAGATGGGCAGTGGTTATAACTACCAATACAGGCGAGCTGGTCCAAACTGGAAGCAGCCCACCACTGTAGGAAATGACCATGCTAAACCTGAGGGTCTGCTAAACCTGATTAAAAATGTCTTAAGTAATGAGTCCCTTCACACCCGCAAGAGATCTAAGTCCAGCCCACATTGAATACCTCTCTTATCTTTCCCACATTTCCATTAATGGACAATTGGCCAGATTACTGTCAAGGGCCAGGAAAAACAGGAGATTCAGACAGTATAAAGATCAGAACAGAACAGAATAATAGAGTTGGAGGGAATCTTGGGGGTCTTCTAGTCCGATCTCTTGCTCAGGTAGGAAACCCTATACCATTCCAGACAAATGGTCATCCAATCTCTTCTTAAAAATTTCCAGTGTTGGAGAATTCACAACTTCTGGAGGCAAGTTGTTCCCCTGATTAATTGTTCTAACTGTTAGTGTTCCGGACTAGCAGGCTCGTAGCCTGCAAATCTGATTGGCCCGCTGATAACCAATCGTGATTGGTCGCCATAGACTGATGCGATTGGCCAGTAAATGGGCTGCCGCGATTGGCCCTGCCAAGAGCGGCAAACTCAAATCGCCTTCATTGGCTGCCTAGCCGCAGCCAGCCCTATATAAGGGGCTGCTGCGGCTGGGGTTAGTTACTCAGATCTGAAGTCACAAATAAAGAGCTGTTGTTGCTATCTGAGTCTTGCCTCTGTTCTTGAATCGTCCTCCCAGATTTAACACTGGCGATGAAGGGGGGATGCGGAGGCAACAGAAGCTATTGAATTGAGCTAGCCGAAAGAGCACGTGGCTGACAGAGCGCAACGACGGCGACATGGCCAGCAGCGCTATACCACCCGCACCATTCGATCCAGCTAGCGAAGACTGGGACTTGTACATGGACAGATTTCAAATGTTCCTGGAGTCCAACAACCTCAAAGATGCCATGCCCAGCAAGAAACGAGCCGTTTTTCTAACCCATTGTGGACCAGCCGTTTTTAAGATGGCTAAAGCCTTAGCCAAGCCAGCTGAAGTTAAAACCATGGATTGGGACATTCTTGCTCCCATCCTGTACAACCATTACGCCCCAGCCGTGCCAACT
The DNA here is from genome assembly GCF_049901715.1 of Pseudonaja textilis. Classification (NCBI taxonomy): domain Eukaryota; kingdom Metazoa; phylum Chordata; class Lepidosauria; order Squamata; family Elapidae; genus Pseudonaja; species Pseudonaja textilis. Next base: position 28,458,199 of record NC_141992.1, on the reverse strand, counting down.
CTCATTCGCAGGCATGAGTTCTACCAGAGGGACTAACATGAAGGTGAGAGCGTTGGGTATTTTGTGGCAGACCTGAGGAACCTGGGTGGTTTGTGTGGCTTCGCCAACCTCGAAAAGCCATGAGAGATCGCATCGTCCTTGGCCTCAGAGACCCAACCGTCCAGAGCAAGATCATGGCCAAGGGAGACATCTCACTTGCAGATGCCATAGCAGATGCCACAGCAGCTGAAGCCACTCGTAAATCGGCAGCACGAATGCGTCGAACCAGCGGGACCAACCGCCAACCCACCAACGATGCTGGGAAACCTTCAGACAAGTACACATCGACCACCCATCACGAAGATGTCGAGTCATCCTCAGACAGCGAGGAAGAAGTCCACAGACTCCAGTCAGAACATGAGCAATGGGACCAGTGGGGTCGCAAATCCAACTACCAATGCACTGGATGCAGGGGAAACCATCCACAATCCGAATGCAGATTCTTAGACGCCATATGCCATTTTTGCGAGAAACAGGGACACATCGCGAAGGTGTGCAGAAACAAGAGAAATTCCAGCCCCAGACGGAGAGGGAGCAGCCCACAGAGAAATGATGGCAACGCCACCACACAGAGGGACCGCCCTAGCAACCAGTGGAACCGGTACAGCAGACCCCGAAGGTTTAACGACACCCCCAGACGAGAGGAGGCTCATCAAACCATCACCATCGGCCACGCTTCATCACTTGATGCTAAAAAGATCCGAGTAGAGGTCACAATTGAAAACAAACCGTGCAACATGGAAGTCGACTCTGGGTCATCACTATCCATGGTATCCTGGAGAACACTCAAGCAGCTAATCCCCAACATCCGACGCCAAGACCTCAGCAGTCAGAGACTCATACTGAAAGACTATCAAGGCAACCGATTTCCAGTCACAGATACCCGCCATGTGCAGGTCTCGTTCAAGGGACATAAGGCAATTCTTCCACTCACCATTGTAGACCGAGACCGGCCAAGTCTATTGGGTCTTCAGTGGTTCGCGCCATTAGGAATCGGAATGGCTGGCATCCATCATACTGAAGACAATGACTGGGAGGCGGCTCTTGTCCACAACTTCCGAGAAGTGTTCAACGAAAGCCTAGGCAAGTACAAGGGGTCCCCTATTTCATTTAATCTTCGCCCCGACATTGCACCCATTCGCCTAAAGCCACGCCGAGTTCCCTTTGCTCTCAAATCCAAAATTGACAAGCAACTGGACAAATTAATTGCGCAAGGCGTGTTAGAACCTATTGACCACGTCCGATGGGAGACACCAATTGTCACCCCCATAAAGCCTGACGGGTCCATAAGAATCTGCGGTGACTACAAGGCCACCCTCAATCACGCGCTACAGCAGAGCGCCTACCCAGTACCAGTTGTTCAACATCTCCTGCATTCACTTGGGGGTGGCAAAATATTCGCAAAATTAGATCTGGCCCAAGCATATCAACAGCTGCCAGTTGATTCTGAGACTGCAGAAGCCCAAACTATAGTCACACATTGTGGTGCATTCAAATGCAACAGGCTCCAGTTTGGTGTAAGTGTAGCCCCAGGCATCTTTCAAAGCCTGATGGAGAGACTACTACAAGGGATAAAAGGGGTCGTGCCCTATTTTGATGACATATTAATAGCAGCACCCACAAAAAACCAATTAGAAAAACACCTCAGAACAGTCCTACAGAGGTTCAAAAACGCGGGCCTCAAGGTTAAGAAGGACAAGTTCCAGCTTTGCACAGAAAGGGTGGAGTTTCTTGGCTACCTCCTTGACAAGCAAGGAATCCACCCCACAGAAAAAAAATTGGCAGCTATCAAAAACGCCCCAAGACCCAAAAACAAAACCGACCTCCAAGCCTTCCTGGGACTTATTAACTTTTATAACATCTTCTTACCCCAGAAGGCGACTGCTGCTGAGCCCCTTCATAGACTACTCGATAAAAGGGCATCCTGGATTTGGGGACGTTGGGAGGAACATGCCTTCCAGCAAGTAAAAGACCTCCTTACCTCAAAGGCAGTACTAATTCAATATAACAAGACACTACCTTTGACTGTCACATGTGATGCCTCACCATTTGGGGTAGGGGCCATCCTGAGCCACGTCCTACCAAACGGCTCAGAAGCACCAATTGCATTTTTTTCACGAACTCTATCAAAAACAGAAAGAAACTATGGCCAATTAGATAAGGAAGCCCTTGCTATTGTCTCTGCAATTAAACGATTTCATGAATATGTTTATGGGAGACCATTCTCTATTATAACGGATCATAAGCCACTACTTGGGATCCTGGTGGGCGACAAACCTACTCCACACATTCTCTTTCCCCAGAATGACGCGATGGTCAGAATTTCTCGCTGCCTACGACTATCAATTAGAGTATTGCCCGGGGAAATCTATTCCCCATGCAGATGCCTTGAGTCGCTCACCGCTACCCGAGCCACAGGAAGACCCAGCTCCCACACTCCTGGTACTGCAAATAGAAACAATGCCATCGCCTCCACTAACGGCCCAAGACATCGCCTTTGAAACCAAAAGAGACTCTTGTTTGGCACGAGTTCTTGGCTGGATGGAGAGGGGATGGCCAGATTACAACACTAAGGAAATGTTTAAGCCATTTAAAAACAGACAAACGGAACTTTTTTCACAAAAGGGGTGCGTTTTGTGGGGAGACCGAGTTGTTGTACCAACTAAGTTACAAAAAAGGGTCTTGCAAATGCTACATGATGGACACCCGGGCATCGTGCATATGAAAGCGCTGGAAAGAAGTTACACCTGGTGGCCAGGTATGGACAAACAAATCAAAACCTGGGTCGCCTCTTGTAACAAATGCCAGGAAAACCACTCAGCTCCACCTAAAGCCCCACCAGCAGAATGGGAAACACCCAGGGGTCCTTAGTCTCGCATTCATATTGACTTTGCGGGACCTACGAGAGGCCACACCTTCTTAATAACTGTAGATGCCTACTCAAACTGGCTTGAGGTCAATAAAATGAAAGCAACCACTACTGAGGCGGTCATTAAAAAACTGAACAGACTCTTCGCCACACACGGGTTACCAGATATCCTGGTCTCTGACAATGGGCCCCAATTTACTGCCTTAGCCTTTGAACAGTATTTAGCGGAACGGGGCATCCGACACACACTCACATCTCCGGCTCATCCTACGGCGAATGGCTGGGCTGAACAAATGGTTCAGTTTACAAAGAAAACCCTGCAGAAAATGGATCAAGGCAACATCCACGACAAAGTCACTAGAATGCTGCTCCTACAACACATCACACCAAACAGCACGACCAACAAGAGCCCAGCTGAACTCCTGATGGCCAGGAAACTCAGATCTCCTCTAGATCGTTTGCACCCTGCCTACACCCCGGAAAAGCCCCTGGGTTCCAGCAGCAAGCACCGTGTTTTCAAGGTAGGAGATCTTGTTTTTGCAAAAAATTTTTGGGGGGATCCCCTTTGGATTCCTGCCCAAGTAACTCAAGTTACGGGTCCCCGCTCCTTCCGTCTACTCACCACTGATGGCAGACCATGGAAACGCTATATTGACCAACTGCTCTCCAGACTAACCACATCTTCCAACCCTGACCCTAATTTTGACACTGGGGAGGGAGGGGAAGCAGTGAACTCAGAATTAGAACCAACACCTGTTTATTCCAAGCTAACACCGAGATCACCGCACCATGGTTGGCAACACTCACCAGCTGCAGCTGAGACTGGACAGTCAAACGCTTCGCCAAGAAGCAGCAACCAGGCAGGTTCAGCGGGCCCTGGGAGCCATGGCAGTAACAGTGAGGCTGAGGACTCTATCACCCCGGGGGCACCAGAGGAGAGCCCTAACCATGGCACCGGTTCACCGTTCCTGTTTGATCCAGCAAGCAGTCCATCTGAACCCAGGTTTGAACAGGGACAAGTGGAATTGCGTAAGTCAGGCAGACAGGTGCGAAGACCTGCCTACCTGCGAGACTATATTACTCTACCCCTTAAACGGAACTGAGAGGGGACGGGTGTTCCAGACTAGCAGGCTCGTAGCCTGCAAATCTGATTGGCCCGCTGATAACCGATCGTGATTGGTCGCCATAGACTGATGCGATTGGCCAGTAAACGGGCTGCCGCGATTGGCCCTGCCAAGAGCGGCAAACTCAAATCGCCTTCATTGGCTGCCTAGCCACAGTCAGCCCTATATAAGGGGCTGCTGCAGCTGGGGTTAGTTGCTCAGATCTGAAGTCACAAATAAAGAGCTGTTGTTGCTATCTGAGTCTTGCCTCCGTTCTTGAACCGTCCTCCCAGATTTAACAGTTAGGACAGTTTTGTTAGTTCTAGGTTGTTTCTTTCCTTGATTAGTTTCCACCATTGCTTCTTGTCCTGTCTTCAGGTGCTTTGGAGAATAGCTTGACTCCCTCTCCTTTGTGGCAGTCCCTGAAATATTGGAACACTGGTATCATGTCACCCCTAGTCCTTCTTTTCATTAAACTAGACATACCCAATTCCAGCAAATGTTTTATATGTTTTAGCCTCCAATCCCCTAATCATCTTTGTTGGTCTTCTCTGCAGTTTCTACAGTCTCAACATATTTTTTACATTGTGTCAACCAAAACTGGATATAGTATTCCAATACCATTATAAAGTGGTATTAACACTTCAAATTATCCTGTTAACGCAGCCTAGAAATATGTTGGCTTTTTGGCAACTGCATCACACTGCTGGCCATATTTATTTATATTTATGATTTATTGCAAGTTTACGCTGGATGAGGATCACTTATCAATCAATCAACTTTTATGTGGTTATAGACCACCAAAAGGATTGCTTATCAGGATTTCCAAGTTATTGACTAGATATATCATCAGATATTCTGGGTACTATCTGCCAGAGACCTGCCTTTCCTATAAATGTGCTAGACAGATTTCACTGCCTAAAGTTATGATCAAGTTCCTGAAAACATGTATTGCCAAGCCATCTTCATTTGCTTTGTTTTATGCTCCCTGGTTCTTTCTAGTATAAAAAGGCAGTACAATTTCAACTTCAGTTAAAGCCAGTGATATGCAACTACTGGATTCTAGGGAATTCCTCTACTGTCATTCTTGGAAAATTGAATGGATATGAATTGATATATCTTTCTCTGTTAATTCTCTTAACAGGTTTTCAATATAAGCCTTTCTGGCATTTCACTGTGGTTTGAGAGTATTTTCTTTGAATACTAAAGAACAACTGGTATTTGGTCTCAGCTGGCCATCAGTTAGCAATACCGGTATATATTATTTCCCAAAACCAGGAAGCAGATTTTTTTTTTAGCATAGGTAATATACATAGACTATACAACCATTGATATAAAATGCAGTTCTGTCAATGTGGCCCAACATTGTTTTCAACTGAATCCATTATTTACTCAAGTTAGTTGCTCTTTGCTAGTACCCAAGTTTGTTCCCTTTAACCTGATCTATTTCTTTCTTTCTTATTTATTTATTTTATTTATTTATTTTATTGTATTTTTTTAAAAAAAATTCTCTTATCCTATAATATACAAAAGGGAAGAAACAGTTAGATATGGTGAAATATTGAATGAAAAACGTGAACTTAAATCTATACAAAAACTAGAGGAACAAGGTATAAAGATGAATTGGTTTTCATATGTGCAAATACATCCAAGGTATGATAAAGATTCTAAAACAGAAGGTTTCTCTGATAAACTGACTGATTTAGATAAGATTTTGACAGGTACTGATGAAAAGGTGATTTAAAAAATGTATGGATATTTATTAGAAATTAAACTAGAAGAAGAACAAGTTAAAGAAACTATGGTTGCTTGGGGGAAGAATTTTGGATATGGGATTGATCTAGAGAAATGGCAAAAATTGTGGTCTCAAAATTACAAAATGACAATGTCAACAGCATATAAAGAAAATTTGTATAAGATGTTTTACAGGTTGCATTTTCCCCTGACAAGAATATCAAGAATGTTCAAGAATAAATCCGAAAAATGTTGGAGATGTCATCAGACACCTGGCTCATATTACCATATGTGGTGGACTTGTGCGGACGCTAGAAAATACTGGACTAAAATCCACATGTGGTTGGAAAAAATGACAAAAAAACATATTGGGAATTTTACCTGATACATATAGCAAAGACTTGAAATACCTGATTGTAAATATATTAACAGCGGCTAGGATTGTATTTGCTAAAATCTGGAAAAATGAGAAAACACCATCGCAGGAGGAAATTATTAAGAAAATATTGGAATGTGCTGAAATGAGCAGATTGGCATTTGAAATTAGAGAACAGATGATAAACAATTTTATAAAGTTTGGGATCTATTCTATCAATGGTTAGACAATAAAGTATAGTAACGAAATATGTAGACTTTTAGAAAATACTAAATATATAAAGATGTATTTTTTCCTTATTATATCTACAAAATGATTTTAGGATAGATTTGGGATGATAATATGAATTGTCATAAAACAAATTAAGTAAAATATGATTATTTCCTAAAGCATGAATGAATAAAAGTATAGTCAAATGATTAATAATGATACCAATGTATTTAATATTGGATTGAAAATACGAGATCATATACAATGTAATTGTAATTGAAGACTACGAAATGGAAGCACAAAACAATTTGTAAACCAACCGGCACACTGTATGTACATATATGGAAGATGGCCTGATGTTTTTATGTTTTGTTTGTTTATGTTTGTTTTAAAAACTAACCTGATCTATTTCTGAATCTGTTTCTTTGATTTTTCTTTTTGAAATGCTGGATTTTATGCTTGTCACAATTAAACATCATCCTACTGGCTTTTTGGATTATTCTGAATGCTGATTTTATCTTTTAATCTATTAGCCAACTCCCCTAGCTTTGTGTAATCTACCAACCTGGTAAGATTATTCTGTAGTCCATCCTTTAAGTCAATCAGAAAGATATATATGAACTTGCCTTATCTGCAGAACTCTTGTGTTGATCTTTCTGGAGGGCCTCATATGGTAGGTTTATTTATTTTAAAGAAGTAGAAGTACTTTTAAATAAAAGAGAACTCCTCACCTACCTCATGTACTTAATAAAATGCAAAAATTCTATTTCTCCCTCACCCTCCACTACCCATTAATTTTCAACGATATTCTTCCATGTTCTTAAATAGAAGCAGAAAAACAAAATACTTCTTTTGCAGGGACCAAAATGTTTTCAAAACTGGCGGCAAGATTCAGCACTATACTAATAACTTCTAAAAGAGTCAGCAAGCTGAGAACTAAACTTAAATAACGCTGAATACTTAAAATTCTAAATAAGTTTTCTTTCTCTAAGTACAGCTCTATCTATAAAATATGAGAGAGGAATAAAGATTCCTTCCTAAAAGAAATATTGGGTCAAATGTCTTATACATCAAGCCAAATAACAACATGTTTTTGATATTTTGTTGTCACATTTAACTTGAACAGCCAAAATGTATTATGAGTAATTATGTATTGCTATGAGGAAGGAAGGAAGGAAGGAAGGAAGGAAGGAAGGAAGGAAGGAAGGAAGGAAGGAAGGAAGGAAGGAAGGAAGGAAGGAAGGAAGGAAGGCTTCTAGATATACCATATCTTTGAAAAACAAAAAAACAAATCAAAGCAATTTTATTACTGCAATTATTTTCCCAATAGAGGCCCCCTGGAATTACTTAATTATGGTAATAAAGCTGTGCAATAATTATGTTGATGATATCCATTTAAAAAATGAAGTTGTTACAGTTTGAACTGCAGCCTGTGAGAGCCTCATTAAATCCATCATTTCTAATCTGCTGAAAAAAACAAATGTGAATCAGGTACATTCTATACTTCATGCCTTTTTACAAAACCAATGGTTGAGAAGAAGTGAACAGACTCATTTTACTATAAACACCTGGTGGGGGGAAAACTAACACAAATTGCATAATTCTGTAAAATTCTACAACCTTGTAATCCCTTAATTTGGGTAAAGTCTGGGCTACTGGATGAAACTGAGCATTTACTGATCAGATGCCCTTCCTGACACCATGTGGAGTTCACAGTAGATATTTGTTCCTTTTGAACCAAGAGAGAAACATCTACTGCTATCTAGGATTGAAGTCTCAATCTTCCAGGTGGGACATGAGTGTCTTTACCACAAGGCCATCCATAATGATATATTACCTCAAACCTATGTATTAAAATCTAATCAGTTGTGTCATAACCACCACTGAATATTTTCAGCTAATAATTGATCACATATTCTTCTAATCAATCTATTTAAAACAATGCAAGAATGAAATGTTGAGGATGAATTATCTAATTTGTTTGAGTCCTGTTTTAAAAATAAAAGTATGAATTGTTTTACTTCCATGGCCCATATTTACACAGGATATCTCCCAGTTTAAGACTACCCTAAGCCAATTCACTTTCATAGGGTTATTAAAAGGAGTATCAAGTGTGCTCACTGCCTTGAGTTATTAATAAAATTAATAAAGACATGATAAAAATAAAAAATATCCTAATGTTAGTTGCATAATTAGAATGCCAAAAAAGTGTTACATCAAATTTTTAAAGTAAAGACGAGAAAGAAACCAAAGCTAATAAGTAAGTGTTAATTGAATTAATTTAAAGTAAATGTTAATTTAAAGTAAAGACGAGAAAGAAACCAAAGCTAATAAGTAAGTATTAATTGAATGTTGGCAACTATTGGAAATTAACCTAATTCTTATTGCTGTTTAAAAATGAAATTGTTCAATACACTTGCATATCTAGTATAGTATATCCATCTCTCCTAGCAATGATTTATGGAAAATTCAAACCATTTGAAAAAGAGGACAGGAATACAAAAACAAAAGGAAACAAAATTAAAACTGCTGTTGATGGAATAGTCTATAACCCAACTTATTTATTTTATTTTATTTTATTTATTTTTGTCAATTGCTTACAAGATAATAGGTATAAGTTAAAACTTGTTTTAATTCAATTCAATAGCAAATGTGTCTATCACTTAATCTCAGCTTTCAAGTGAAAGAATAAAGAACACATACAGTATAACTCAATAGCAATTGGTCATTGTTTTCCTCTTAGTTTTGGGAAATTCCAGCTTGACTGGTACTTCATGTGAGCTACAAGTAACAGTCGAACTGTATTAAAAACCTGTAAGATGCCCATCTTTTAAAAATGCCACACAATGTTCATTGTGCAGTATTGCACTGAACTAGGGGCTGAAATACTGGGAAGCTTATATTATGTGCACACATTGTTTATATATTCATTTCTGTCATATTGTTCTGTTTTTGAGGTAACATTCAAGACAACTAACAATGTTCAGAATTCTCACTAGATAAACTTCATCATTCACACAGACACACAGACACACATACACACACATTTTCATAACATTAAGCAGGCATATACAGTAGTCTAAATAAACTACAATAAATAATCAATCAATCAATAATAAACAACAATAAATAAATAAAGTAAATAAATAAATGATAAATAATGTAAATAAATGTAATAAATATAATAAATGGGGCATGCATAAGTGCACCAACGTGCCTACCGTCCCTGTCCTATTGTTTCTTTTTATTTTTCTTATATGTGTCCATTTCATGTATTCATAACTATGTTTATCTTTATACCTATTATCTTGTAAGCGATTGACAAATCAAATAAATAAATAAAAAGATTTATATTTCCTGTGGAAAAAAATATGTTCTCCAATCAGATCTTCAGTTGGCTTCCTAAGGCAGGAAATTCCACAATTATGTGTAACAATTATGAAGATTAAATGTCTATGGATATTTTTAGTCATCCAGGTCAAGGTACTTTTTTAAAAAGCAACTAGATTTTTCATTGAAGATGTTTTGCTTCTCATCTAAGAAGCTTCTTCAATTCTTCAAGGAACAAATTTGAGTTGCCTTTTGGAAAAGCACCTTCGGGACAATTAAGAAAACCCTTTCTTCTTCACATCAATAATATCTGCACCATATAAAAGGGACTTTCCATTATGTCTCAAAGTGCAGGTAAGCTCATATGGAAAAATATAATGCCTAAATTAGCCTATGTCTAAAACTATAATGTTTCAAAGATCATCAACAACATTCCTGCAATATATACATTAATAAAAGGTTAAACTTCTGTCTTGGAACCAGAAGTCTAAAAAACTGCAGAGCATTGGTATAATGCTACCAGTCTTCAAAGTACTTCATGCTGCGCTTTCATATTTATTGTAATTTCTTTGTTCTGCACTGCTTTCTTATTTTTATCTGTTTGTTTGCACATTGTTTGTTCATATTTTAGAGTTAACTGATGAATTTCAGGTAAAGCCTGAAACAATTTGTAACATTTATAATCTGTTTGGAACACATCAAGCTGCCATAATATATTGTCAGACTTAATAAGAAGGCTTGCAATGAAAAATATAGGCTAGCTATTTCTATTATCTTCGTCATCCAATAAAGAAAAGATGTGAAGAAAAGATGAATTGCTAAACTTAGGAAAATATGAAGATATGGTGGTTTCTTGAGAGCAGCTTCCAAAGTCTCCTCAAAGGTAGCTCCCAAATTAAATGATAAATCAGAGTGAAGTTACCTTCCATGTATGGAAATAACTTCTCAAATATTTCAATGTACTTTGAGTACACTTTGAGTACACAGAAAGATAAAGGGAGGAAGGAGGAAAGCACATTTAGATTTACAAGATTTTGTTACAGTAGTTGTTCTAATAAGAATAGTTTTAGATTTTTATGGCATTGGTTTAGACTTACATGGCATCTGATCTATTTGTAAAGCTGGCAGTTGCCTTATGCCCACTGGGTACATACATCTCACCAAGAAAATTGGTTTCACATAATGTCAGAACCCAGTCATTATGGTTTATGTTATATTATGGCTTGCTATTATCACATTCTATTTATTTGTCACACTTATTCTTAGCTATTGTTCTTTGTGTGATGACCAGATTCTTTTTTTAACATAAAGGTTTCTTTTTAAAATCATATCAAAACCATAGATTATAATTACAATATAATCAAGAGAAATGGTCCATATAAGTGCTGCTCTTTTTAAAGATACACTGAGCAAGAAAGAATTATTATATCTTTAAAGAATTTTTTTACCTTGGGGTTAAAATGGGGCTAAAGTGGCAAATTAGTAAATGTTGTAGAAACAAGAAATGTGAGTGGAATGTTTGTTTATCCCTTCTAAGTTAAGTATATAGTAGCTACTAAACATTTAAACAAATATAAATAATGTAGGTGTCTCTTACTTCACCTGAACTTCTTATCACATCTTTTTTCAGGGATAAGCAGAAGCTCCTGAGAGATATCACTACTTATTTCAGCTTTTCTTGAGGTTTCTACAGACATTTTATTTGAGGAGGATCTTGTAAATATACCTTGTTCTGACCAGTTCTGGAGAACCGGTAGCGGAACTTTTGAGCAGTTCGAAGAACCGGCAAATACCACCTCTGACTGGTGATTTGGGAGTATCTTTCCCCTGCCACACCCACCAAGCCACGCCCACAGAGCTGGTAGTAAAAAATTTTTGAATCCCACCACTAGAAGTAACACAACTGAGGTGTGGCAATCGCTCTGCCACATGAATCAGCTGAGTGGATATAGGTGAGTACAGCACAGGGGCCATCAGTCAGGCCCACATAGCAAACCAGTTTGGAGCCAGCTGATCATCGGAGCTAAGGGTTCACCCAAACCGGTCCAAACCAAGAGAATCCCACCCAGTTCCCAGCTCTACATGATGGTGGCACTGATAAAACCTTGGGCTGTTTATATGTAAAACTTGAACTACTTACAACCCTTTCCAATCTTGACAGAAATAGCTATCACCAAAACAAATTATTAAATCTGAAACAGAGAAAACACAAACAAGCCATATATCTATTTATGATGGAGGACTTCCCTTGCCATTTCTTCCAGCATTATTGGGTCAGCTAATCCAGCTGAAATAAAATGTGTGTATATGTGTTTATTTTAAGATTCTGTGGGTCCATTTTCACATTAGAAAGTTTTTTTTTTCTTATTTTTCCCCTGGATTCCTGAGTTTTAGATCTTGTAAGAGAAATGTTACTGACTTGATGGGTTGAAAATTATCCCTCTGTAACCTATAGAGAACCATTAGAAGTGAAACTGACAATTTGGCTTCTCCTTACTCCGAAAGGAATCAGATGCAAACTGCTTGAATTGCAGAAATTAGAGAGGGAAAATTAATGGCAATATTAAAGCACAAATTTTGGTCATTCTTGAATATTCAGGATGAAAAGGATGAAAGCATCAATTACAGAGGAAAAGAGTGAAAGAGATCTTCTGGATAAATTGGCTGTATATGTCTTCCTTGGAAGAAACAAATTCTTTTATCTGTACTCAGTTGAACATTACAGATTGAAAATATTTATTGCAAATTATTCCTGAATATGAACACTTTTGAAGAAATATCACCATAAATTTTGCTATGTGGAAGCTGGGTCCCCCCACCCCAAAGTATATATTTCTATTATATTTTTATATGTTTTATTAGTTATATAGCTCAGTTTGGGAAGCAACTCCATGTAACATTAAATGCTAACACATAAATATTAATCAAAAAATACAAGAAAGAAATGTTGAAAAGAATCTTGAACACATTATCTATCTTTAATGAACAAATGTTTAAGAATGCAGGCTTCTAGCAATTTATGGAATGACAACACATATAGGTTCTGGTATTAAATTAACATTTTTCTTTTTCTTTTCTTTTCTTTTTGCATATTGATATATAATGAAAGAAAGGCTAGCTCAGGAGTGTCAAACTTGATTTTATTGAGGGCCACATCAGGGTTGTGTTTGACCTTGGAGGCCAGAGTGGGTGTGGCCAGGGTGGACATGGCCAGCTTGATGTCACTCATGTTGATAGCACCTGTGGCCCAAGCACTCTGCCAGAGAAAACGGGCTCTGTTTTTGGCTGCGTCGACCTCCTGCAACCCTCTACCAGTGAAAATGGAGCTCGGGAAGGCCGCGTTTTCACTGACAGAGGCACTGCAGGCTGGTCCTTCACTGTTTCCAGGGTGGTCCCATAGTCCAGATCTAAGCACTCCACAGTCTGGATCCAGCCCACAGGCCTTGAGTTTGATGCCTCTGGGCTAGCTAGCTAAACATAAACATCTTAAGAGTATCTTTTCTATTTCAACTCTTAAAATATCCAGCTTTACCCATTATTTAAACCACATTAACCTGAATAATTAAAAGCTCCTGACATTTATGATTCAAATAAACATCAACATGTTATTTTCTGAACTAAAAAAGAGATTTTCTTACAATTTAAGCTTTAGAATAGGTTTTAGTAGACAAGGTATGAAAACACGTGTGCATGTTTGTGCATGAGTATCCATAGACAATTGATCACAGAGGCCACTATGAATTGAATAAAACTATACTATGTGTATGGTTCAATTAATTTTGCAAAATCTACAAAATTATATCAACAAATATGCAGGATATATATGATTGTAACAGAAATGTGGTATTGGATGGAATAAGCAAACTTGCAATTTCTCAATCATTTACAAGGAACTTGGAAAACAATGGAACTGATCAACTAATGTAAAACACTGAGAATGCTGGAAATGTTGATGAAGCTGGGAGAAGATATTAGGAGATGACTATAAACAAGGGGAATCAAGTATATGTAAGACAAACTCATAAAGATAACTTCTTAGAAAGTAACTATATTTATAGAATACTGTTGCTTACAATCGTTTTTGTAGTCCAGCCCATTACTTCATAGAATACACCTAATATCTGAAAAAAAGCATCCCTACTCTCTTTGGACCAGAAAATTTGTTGTTAATTACATGACCATTACTTGTGACCTTCCAGGCTGACTTCCCCATTGACTTTGAATGTTGGAAGCCAGATGAATAAATGCAAATGATGGACATGTGCCTCAGGACATTGCAACCATCATAAATTGGTTGTGAATCAGTTGGTTGCAATCATGAGACTACGGGGATGCTGCAATGGTCATAAGCATGAGGACGAATTATTAGTCACTCTTTTGGTGCTGTTGTAATTTTGAATGGTCACTAAACTACTGATTAGACGTTGGGGACTATTTATAAACAATTTATATTTCATGGAATTGTGGGGTATTTATTTATTTTATTTAGCTTAGTTTGTCAAGCATGTATGAGAAAACAAGTATAAGTATGAACATAACATATGAACATATAAGTATAAACGGGTATAAGTATATACATAATAAATGCGTACAAATAAATGGAAACAGTGGGACAGGGACAGTAAGGCATGCTGGTGCGCTTATGCATGCCCCTTTACAGACCTCTTATGAATTGAGTGAGGTCCACTGTAGACACTTTAAGGTTATGGTTAGGGTTAGGGTTTCATGGAATTGTGGAGTGTTCCCACTTCAAATGATCTCTTGGGGATATTTGTTTGAAAGAAATTTATCCTGCAATATTTTCATATTGCTTCACATATATGGTCAGTGTGCATTACTTACTCCAAGGAGAATGGAAATTAAATATTTAGTAGGTGTGACCTACAACAAACACCCACAAAGCAGCAGCTTTGACAGGACAACTAAAGCTAATCAACTAAAATCTGCTTGGTTGTAGAGTTGTGGAGGTATGTGATTAAATGTTGAATCTATGAGAGTGATCATTCATGGCAAAGCAAGGTATATGTCAACTAAAAATAAATAAACAAAGCAAGATAATATGCTGAGTTCTTCATCTCACTGCAAATATTCTCTAAAATTATTTGTATCCATCAGCACAGAGGGATTCTCTGGGTTTATTGCACAATGTTTTCCATACATTACTTTCTTTTTTAAAAAAAAATGTGAATAGTAGTGAATAATAGACTTAGTGAAGTTTAGTAAATTTTACCAACATTTACAAATGTCATTGAGGCCCATGAAATTTGGATGCTTCGGTGAACTTATTGATAATCCATGTATTAATTTTAAAAATTACACCAAAAATTACTTTCACTTAAAAACAAAGATGACAAAATATTCCCCAAGGAAACAATTTGATGATGGACAAGAAAAAGAAATGCAAGCGATTCAATACCTTTTGCACAAAGGGGAGCAAATGAATGTAGTTCAACATATTTTGTTGATGGTAATTTCTCAAACTAGCTATTTATTTTCACATAGACAGAAGCACTTTATTATTGTTATTATTTTTAGTCAAGGCATGTTATTTTCAAACTTCAGGAAAGTAGGCTCCCAAACAGAAGGGCAAAAGGCAAAGATTATCTTGACTTTGTAAGTTGGAAAGTGAAATGTTTTAAAAACATAAAAAGAGAAGACCTTCCCAGTTAGCTGCTTCAAAAACTGAAAACCCCCAAATTCTTAAACGCATTTGATCATATTTTTTTCATATTCTGTTTCATTGCAGTCCTGCAAACAGTATTCCAGTTAATGTGCTAGGATTCATCCTTTCATTTTAAAAAAATATATATATTGTGTGCTAGAAGATTTAAAACTTATCATAATTAAATTACATTTTAATTAATTTACATAATTAAACTACACAATTAAGTTGACTCACATATACATATTCCTACTTGCGAGTGTGAGTGGGTGTATATCAAGTGAGACAATGGGACCTGTGTATTCTTTTTTTATGAAATCAAAGATTTGCTTGACTTTGGATGGAATAATCAATATGATCTAACAGAAAAAAATAATTTAATTTGTGTAAGCAAATAATTGTGTTTATTTGCGTTTATAGAAAAATTAAGACCATAATAATATAACTTTGAAAATTATCTATCACTAAGTAAATAAAGGCTATTGTTACAGACAGTACCAGCACCATGTGGTTATAAGTCAACATTTACCTAAAATATTTTATATAGTTTTGACACTCTCCATTATTAATATATGATTGTAATAAAAATGGAAATCCCTCCAAATTTCTCTCTAAAACTTTTGTTTTTTACAACAGGAAAATGATTTTCTTCATTTTCAACTCATATCAGAGCCATTTTTCTCTTGCCACATTTACCAAAATTAATCCCTTAGGCATCATTTACCATATCACATCAAAATCTCTTTTCAGATTTTCTTTCTTATTCTCTAAGCCACAGATTTTTTAAAATCAACTTACTGTCTTGACAATTTTCCAGGCATTATAAACTAAAGAGATAGTTTCTAATTGTTTAATTAAGCCTGAAAAAACTTTAACTACTCTAATGTCTTTTAATTTTTTTCAATCCAATTGCACAGCCAAGCTAAAGTTTATTCATCTGTTCAATCCCTCTGAACTCTTTGTGACACAATGGACATCAATTTTTTTCAGAACTATTGTACTCAAATGTTTTTTCACATTCTTAGAAGTTCCCTTGTGTATTATTAATTGTGGTATCTAGCCATTTTATCTTTTGGGGTGGTGGGGGCTCTTTTGTATTGCCTTCAATTTTGCCTAACAACAGGATACTCTCCAATTACTCCTAGTTTTGGTTCCACAATTAGGGATTCCAATGAGCAATCTGGTTTTACTGAATTGGGTGTTCTTACAAATCCAAGTTATTCTCAACAAAATTTTCGAGCACCACAGTTCAAAGGAATCTATTTTTATTGATTCAACATTTTTATTGATTCACCTTTCATAGCTAGTGACATCCAAATACTGTGTGGGTTTGTCTGCATTTAGATGTCTACATTTACATTGTATGTGAAAAGAAGATAAGTGAAATCTGTTCAGCTATGTTCTATGCATCCTATCCACCATATCCATTACCACAAACTGCCACAAAAGAATCTTGGAAGCTTGTTTCAATAATATTTGGCTTATTTTTTTACTTTCTTTTCTTTTTACCTCCATTTAAAGAATCTAGTTCCTGAAATAAATAGTGAAACTATACTATTTCATTATCTTTATAGTGTTGTGCTATTTATTTTATTAAAAATTTCATTATATTTAATATTCTATGCCAGCTTTCACAGTTTTCTTCATCACTTTGATGTGAAGCACAGTACAAAATCTAATGCAATACTGGTACAACAGCAGCCTAAGTTAAATAAAGGCCTGACAAGATCTTTTTATAAACATGTAATAATAAAAGATAATACAAACTAAACTCAGAAATTAAAAGAAAAAGAGAGAATAGAAAGTACAAGAAAAATATCTAAACCAATAGTGTATGTAAATTAATTTTTGAAAGACAATTCAATTTTCATATTTTCATGTGAAATGACATCTGATGCAATATTACTAATCCCACGATATCTGCAATGATATCTACTTTCTAAAAGACACCTGTTTAATATAGTTCCTATAGGCAGTTCATCAGTATAATATGTACAGGTAGTTCTCGTTCAGTGACTCTAATTGGGACTGTCAACTCGGTCATTAAGCAAGTAGTGACTGAGTGAAACAATGACTCTACTTAAGATTTGTTCCTTTGCTTTACAGACCTGTGAAGGTTGTAAATGTGAAGAGTGCTCATTGTTACTTTTTCATCAGCATCATAAATATAAATGGCAGTAGCTAAACAAGGCCTGCCTGTATAACAGCCATGCTATATAGATGAGCTGTGACATCTTGAGATACAAATTGTATAATTCTATGAAATATTTTCTTTGTTAAATAATCGTTAAATAAACAAATATTTAAAGAACTAATGCCATTTTCTATTCAAAATAAGAGAGCAAAGGCTATAACTCTGACCAACTCAAACTGTTGTAAAATATAGCTTTGGTACTTACCTCATAGTCCTATTTGTGACATTCTCATGCAGTATCTAGCTGAAAATATGTACAGATCCAATATGCAATACACCCAACTTTCCCTTTGAACATTGCAAGGAAGGGGTCAAAATAAGTATGCTAGTCTGACAGAAGCCAGTCAATAGCTAAAATTTAGCAAAACAAAATGCAACTGGGCTTGTGATTCTCTCAATCTGTTTGTCCTTGAAAATAACAAGGGCAAAGGGGAGAACTTTTGCTTAAATTCCATTAAATCATGGAAGACAGTTCTATAAACTTTTGATTCATGGCAATGTAAAACCTATGTGCTCAGAGGCAACATGCTGCCAAAATATCTCATTGCTGGAGGGGAGGCAACAGTGACAAGGGTTATATCTTAATGTCATGTTTTTGAATTTCATAGTAAATGGTTAGCCAATCTATACTGAATTTTAAGTGATACAACAGAACTTTCCTTAGGCTTACATAGATCCAATGTTGGATGCAAAATGTTTATGTTCTGCATTGAATTTCTGTTTTTGACCTTCTCTCTGTCTCTCTTGAGAAGTCTTTATCAGTCTGTAATTTTTTTGTTTCCATAGAAACAAAAGTGTTGCAATAACACAAGGACAAAAATATTGTATTCAGTCAATGCAGATTGTTTTGGTTAAAACAGGTGGTTGCTAGCCTGGGGGCTCACACGCTGGGTTCCATATTACTTACTCAGTCGGTTCCTGCTCTGTCAGTTTCATCTACTATTCATGAGCATTGCAATTCCACAGCTTTCCCCTCCTGTCTTGTTGTTAGTTTCTTTTGCTGTCCCTGTGATGTAAAGGTGAACCTGTTCTTTCCATCTTATATTCAGTGAATATGCTAATCAAAAAGTATAGGGAATTTACTTCCATAAAGGGCAATAGCTTAGCAAACTACAATTACTGGAATGTTCTATTTCTCAGGGTTTCAGATTTTCACAGTCCCGTTCAGCAAAGACAAGCTGACAAAATATTATGAGAACCAAACCAAAGTATAGTATTATGTCTTATTTATATTTTCATACTTCTTCTATGTATACAATTGCACTGGGAATACATAGCCAAAGGATTCTTAGAATAAGGATTTTTAGCCTTTCAGCCTACTACTAAGGTTTGTCTTATCTTTCAATCTTTTTTACAGCAAATAGAAATTTAAAGTATTACATAAGTGATGAATTGCATTGCCACTGTATTTAAAAGTATACTTTTTTCCTAATTAAGATATATATTTTAATCCCATTAAAATACAAATATAGATGGACAATATCTTGTGTATATCACCCAACTGAATTGATCAGAAGCCTGTCCTCATTGGCTGTATTTAGACACAACAATAGTTGGGCGATTCTACACTCTCAATTTGAATTGATCAGCCAAGAATCTAAAATAGCATCTATCAAAATTGGCAAAGTTAAGGTGTGTAGACTTCACTAACCAGCCTGCTTCTAAGTTTGAAAAAATACTGTTCTAGGATATGCTCAGGTAGAAAAATGTCTAAAGTTGAGATCCAACTAAACATTATGTGAAAAACTGGCAACATAGCAAGCTGCATTACAATAAAGTTCAAAAATAACCCTGCATTCAACAGGAAACACTGAAGAAAACTGTATGCAACTCTGCTGGGTGAACACAGAAGCAAGAAACTATTTGAAGAAATGGGTTCAGGGACTAAAAATCAAGAAAGACACATTGAGGTTCAACTGAATAGTTTCCTTTGTTATTCCTCACTTATAGATAGAATTTTGTCAAACTAAAGCAATTTGCTTGCAATCATTAAATATATACTCTGAGAACTCCTAGGAAGGAGCCTCCTTAATTCTCTTCTTTCCATCCAAACTATAAAAACTTCACAGTCTCTTGTTCCTCTGGAATACACTCCCTCCCTCATGGGAATCTGGACTATGTTCTGGGACAAGTAGAAACTGGAAGTGCTGAATTAAAGGAAAATTTGAAGTTGTATGAAGGAATGTTTGAGATGAAGCCTGAGGAATGGAATGTAGCAGCTTGAGTGAAGCAGGAATGCATGGGCCTGTGAAACCTGGATTGAAGAAATGAGGCAGAAGTTGCAAAGCAGAAGAAAAAGATGAAACCTAGGAACACAATGTGGCAACAAATGCTGCAGCAACCAGGGAAGGGATTTTGAGGTTATTGCAGTTCAAAGTCCTATAAAATAAACAGTTGGAATAAGTTAAAGGTTATACTAATCAAATGCAGAGAGTTAAGTAGAATAAAGCATAATAAACTTGGAATTACTTATCTATATGAATGCCATTTCCCTAAGGCTTTTCCTATTTCAGACGCATTTCACATGGTGTTTTTCCCCAGGCTCCATTTCTATTAAAAGCCTTGGAAAATAAAATGTTCTTAACCTGCTGTCTAAATAATCAAAAGTCTGTGTCTGCTTGACACACTGTACTGCTAACAATTCAATCACTTTTTGGTTTAGGGTATGATGGGAAGCAAGTCTGTGCCATTAATTTATGGATCAGGCAACTCAAAATAAAGCAACAGCAAACAATTTCTGTATCACTGTCAAGAAAACCTTATTTATTTATTGGCACTTAGAGACACTAAAATTGCAAACCAGTTCTCAGTGGCATATATTTCATGTTGGGTTAAAGCGATACAGAAACAAATAAAATATATTGACATATCCTAATCCTCATATAGGCAGCACCAGGAACATGTGTCACTGAACTTCAGTTCAGCTGGAAACGCCATTATGTTTATACTATAGAAATTGAATAAATTGAATATGTAGTTTAATTGTTTTTGAGTTGTGCAATACAACCAAGTTGTTCATGCCAGAATATCTGAAAGTCACAATTGAAGCAGTCAGGACTCAATTACAAAACATTTCTACTACAAAGAAAGCAATAAACTTCAGTATGACTAATTTCAGTTTCATTATCTAAAACAGATTTCAAATTTACTATGAATGAAGTAATACTGACAATTCACTGTTGTAGACAAAATGAAGGAGTTCCCTTGGAATAATATGGAGCTAAATCCTCATCCTGTTTTGCTCACTTCTACCATTTCAGCTTTCACTATTTTCTATGAAGTTTCACCCTCAGTTTTAGCTTTCACTATATTTATGATAGAACAAGAGAAAAGTAAGACAGGATGTTTGCTGATTCATTTATTGATTCATTCATTCATTTCCAAATTTAGAGGCCACACAATTCCTTAATAATTCTGAGCAGATTACAAATAAAAAAGCATAGGGAGAAATGATAAAACAATTTACCAATGTACAGTATTGGCACACCAATATATTTGCTAGACATAACAAACATAAACAATGATACCACACCCATCTCTAACCACCCTCTTCCAAGGCCTGGCTTTGAATGGTTTGCTAAGCATCACAAAGATGAGAACCACACAAATCTCAAGAGGGGAAAAGGGGACATCATTTCAGAGGGCAGGCACTCGGGTGGGAATTAAAAATCCCAACAACCAGTTCACTGCCCAATTCCTAGATGGGCATGGCATGGTGAACATGGACTACCAGAACTTCTGGGAGGGCCATTTTTCACTTTCCCAAGGGTCCAGAGGCTTCCCTTCGGTCCTCTGGGAGGCTGAAAATGGTCTCCCCCAGGCTCTAGAGGCCCTCCAGAAGCCAGAAATAGGCCCATTTCTGGACTTTAGAAAAGCCATCCCCCCCCCCCCTCAGAGCATCTGTGCAGTCCCTACACTTACCAGCATCAAAAATGGGCCATGTGAAGACTCCGGGGAGGGGAGAGGCATGGTGGGCAGGGCCAGCCAGTTGGTTCAAATGCAAATTTAACATCCAGTTCACCCAAACTGGTCCGAACTAGTAGAATCCCAACCCTGCAGTCACTGCATTAGAGAACTTATGGTTCTTGGCTCCTGGAATATGGCACTATTGATTTGATAGGATCCCAAAGTGCAATGATTCTTGGTGTTTCAGATTAGGGGTATCAAACTGGCATCCTGACATGTCATGCACAGGCCACACCCACCCCAGCTCTGTGAATGGGAAAAACATCATGAGATGTCACATGACAGCAATGTGACATGGAGAGTTTGATACCCATGTTTCAGATGATCACCGGCTTGAAAGATGATAACCAATTATTTGAATGGTAGCCAGTGTTCTCAGCCATGTAGCCCTTTACTGGAGAAGGGGCTTAAGCCCCTTACTCTTTCATAAGCACTTTGCTTTGAAATTTACCCATATGCAAAAAGTTGGAGTGATGGGGGAGGAATTTAATTTTCTAACAGATAACACTTTTTTGGCTGCCTCTCTACTGATCTGTGATACTCACTGTGATTGTTTTGATATGTAAATGACATTTGTCACAATTTAGTCAGATAGCTTGGGCAGCCAAACAGAAAATAGAAGATAATCTGCTGAGGATTCTGAAACCCACAGAGAATGAAAGGTTTCTTTTCCAATTATTTTGGGACATTTATTCAAAAATCATCATTATTATTATTATTATTATTATTATTATTATTATTATTATTATTATTATTATTATTTTGTTCTTTGTATATGCATTGCTAGGTATAATACAAAAATAAGAAGATGATGATGATTATAAATTATTGCTGTCATGTTCTCTTTTTCTTATACAACATGATAATATGACAGATTATTATTCATGAGGTCAGGGAGAACATTGCTTTCATTCTAGATGTATTTATTTATTCATAGTTTCAGATAAGAAACAAAGCAGCTGTTTCAGTAAATGCATGTTAAAGATGCCATTTATGCATATCTCACTCATCAATACTGACTGAAGATTACAAAACAAAGCAAAAGAAAACAGCAGCATTTTTCTGCCTTTTTTTGACTAAAACATTATTGGACAAAAATTTATATAGTCATTTCTTCCTTAAATTGGGATCCCTTTTATTTATCTTGTGACCCAGCTTCAATGATAAATCAGACACATCTTTAAAATGAACAGTAGCATATTATTCCTCGAGATTTATATAAAATACCAGCAGCAGGAAAGGCGTATCAGGTATGAAAAAGACACATGAAAAGTGGGAAAATTAGATAGATGATAGATAGATAGATAGATAGATAGATAGATAGATAGATAGATAGATAGATAGATAGATAGATAGATAGATCAGGGCTATCATTTTGCAAATTGCCAGAAATACAGTCTGAATGGATTATTCAAGCATGGTACAAAATACTTGTTATGGCCATTTATTAACTGAAAATAGAAATTTAGTTGCAGCTTTGCAATATCAATACTTTCTGTTCTGAGTGACACATACTTCTTTATGCTGACTTTAAAGTCTTCATCATCCACCCTGCCATATACAGGCCCTCACATCCTATGAACAAATTGTGTTAGTTTTTCAAAGGAAAAAAAATTAAACAGCTAAGGTGCTATACTAAAGTGACAATGATGCTTCTCACCATGCAAAGAGCTGCTAATTATTTCAGCAAATAAGCAAATATAGAAGAACATAAAGAGTTTTCAACTCAGTAAAATCAAACAGCCATCTAGTAGAGCATTCTATTTCTCATACAAATATCCAGTTACCTGCTAGCAAATTAATATTTTAAAATTCCAATAAATGTTGATAAGCTTTGTTTTACTGGAATCTCTATAAAGAAGTTTGATTTTTGCATGTACATACCTAGGCAATCCCATAGCTAATTGAACTGTTAGAATCTTGACCAGATGAAGCTTCAAGTAGTCTTCAAAGGCAGGCCCCTATAGAACATGTTGGCATAATTTAGCCATGAGGAGACTAGAGAGTTAGTGACTGATGGGCCTCCAGATCCAAGAAAATCTGCAACCAATGCATCAACTGAAATTGTGCAAAGCCTTTTCAGGCCACAGCTGCTACTTACTCAATCTTGACCGAAGTAGAGATGGGACTTTAACAGACTCACTTGGCTGCCCTTGGGTCAAAAGATGTCATTAGCATACTGATGATACTAAACTCCAAAATGACTTTTCAGAGGTTGCATGTAGTTATTGATTAGAAGAGAAGAGAGAATTGAACCCAGTGGCACCCCACATTACTGCCTAGAGAATGATCTGTCCACCCAATTAATACTGAAGAGAACCAGCTATAAAGGAAGGAAGAGAACCACTGTAAAATATTCTGTCCCATTTATGATCCCTAAACCTAGTCCAAAAACATGCTGTGGTTGATGGTATAGAAAGCCACTGAGAGATCAATGAGCACAAAGATTGTCACATAATAAAAACTTTTAGACCAGAAATTTATGTTAGTATATTTATACATGCTTCCTTTATGGACCTCTTAAATATGAAGTGAGGTCCACAGAAGTCAATTTGTGACTAAAACTGTGAAAACTGAGAAAATTGTAGCTGAGACAACTGAATGAGGTAGAGCATTCCAAACTTTGACAACTCTATTACAAAAATTGTATTTTTACAGTCAAGTTTAGAATAGTTTATATTTAGTTTAAAATGGTTGTTTGTGCGCGTATTATTGCAATTAAAACAGAAAAAGTGTGAGAAGTACATAAAAATGAATCAACAGACTTTTGATAATCTGATCCATAGGATGCTTTATTAGGGAAAATACCATAGTATGGACCCCTTGACCCCAAAACCACGTTTAGGAGAAAAGGAGACAATTCCATTTAGTGAATACAGCTTATATAGGTTTATCAGATCACATGGTTACATAACACTTTCTGTTTCCCATATATGGATTTTATACAACGTTTTCATAAGAAAGTTTCAACCTTCCATGGAAAACTCCCAATATTCTCATTATAGTCAGATTTCCTGTTATTCAAATTGCAGAAGATTATAAGAAAACTATTAATATCTCTTAATGTGACATCAAATGTCAGAGCGCCCCAGCACATACCTCTAACTTATGCCAAGTACATAGTTTTGCAATCTTGTATTATTTCTAGCAGAAAACACATTACATAATGTTCTGAGCTTTAAAAGTTCAGACTGCAAACATAAAATTGCTTCAGTTCAGCTCTTCACATTCTCAGGTATAATAACCAAATTTTTACTTATAACAAATCCACCGTTTTCTTTTGTAAATAATTTACACCTGAGAATTTCCATCAGGCTCTTGCAACATAAGCTTAAATTCCTGCTTACTAAATGTTTTACATTTTAGTTCAGGTTTCTTAGCCTTACAACAGCGGAAATACAACTCACATATCATCACATTCTGTAAATGAAGCATTACTAAACATTAATCTTTTTCCTCTGTATTTCTTCACATGTTCATCCACAGATTCATGTTCAGCACCTCATAATATAATTTAATTTCTTTGTTTATATCCTGAACATGGGAAGTTGCCATAACAGTCATTAAACAACCAATTGCACACCCACTGTATTAACTGGTATCAATGTATATGCATAGAAAGGCAAGATACTGAAGGTAAAGAGCCTATTGCAAAAAGTGAAAATGTTTTTCTTGAATAAATGAGAGTAGCTTTGAATAGTTTTTCTTCTTGTGTGAAAGGAGAGACTACAATGACAGACATCATGTCTGCTTGTTTTATAGAAGTTTTAGTGCCAGGAAGATTTTTTTTATGGCAGAGTTTAAGATTATTATGCATCCTGATGATTATATTTTGTATAATTTGTCAAAGATGATACTTTGTTTGGATTTTCTGTGAAGCCAACGAGATGGACTAATCAGAAAGAAAGCTGACAGTTTTTCCAGCTTATGATTATGTTAAGTATAAACATCCAGGTGACAAAATAATTTATACTTATTTACCTATTGAGGTACTAATAAGCATATGGGCAACATGCATATTTTAGACTGGCCTCAAAGAAGTTTGAAAAAGAGGTCAAGAACAGGATGCTGGGAAATTTAATTCAATTTGTTTTTATCAGCAAGCAGAGCTAACATGCATTTCCAGATTATTTTGAAGATCAGAACACAATTATTCTTCAACTTGTACACATCCCCACATTTTATAGTGTTCTTAGTTCAACGTGAACATAAACACACACACACAAAATCCTATTTCATGGCCAACTGCATACAAAAGTACTACTGTACAGGGAATAAAATGCATCATGTGCTTTAAGAAATATTTCCATTTTATTTTCAAATGTTATGTGTATGTGTATGTGCATGTTTTTGAACAGAACACAGCAGATTTATAACTGAATTCACTTGAATTGTAAATAAACCAGGCATACATTATACTTCCTTACAAGAACTGCTGTAATATTTCACAACTGATAATTTAATCAAAACAACAGTATTTGTTTATATTTATACTTCAGCCTACATTAACAGCAAGGTTTAGAGTCTGATCTATTAAATAGAAAGGAACAGAACACTATTTACTTCAAATTATTGTAATAACTTATTATTCATCTACAAGTAATATATATATATATATATACACACACACACACTTACACATACATATATACATATATATACGTGTGTGTGTGTGTGTGTGTGTGTGTCTGTGTCTGTGTTTTCTCAAGTTTTTGCAGGTACTTACATGTATGGCATTCAGCTTTGTTTGGGTATTTTCCCACGTCATTGTAGTTGTGCTTTTAAAGTTGTAGCAACGTTTTGGCAGAATCTCATCTGCCATCATCAGGCTTCTGTCTTGTGTTCGTCTGTGAGTCAGACTATCACAGCCATTTCAGTTTTAAATTTGGGGCAATCTATTGCTGTGCCAGAATGGTTTTTTCTTCATCCTGATTGGTTGGGAGTCTTGGTCTGTGTTTATTGGTCTTGGAGTTTGCTGTGTTCTGCTTGATTGGTGTTTCTAATATCTTCTGTCTGTTTTGTAGCTCTTTTTGTGTCTTGATTGGGTGGCAACATTGTGTTCCTTTATTGGAGGCCTTTAGTGCTTGTCTCCGAGTAAATGGATGGCTATCATTTGTTAGGAAGCTAGGTTTCATCTGGGTGCCTGGTTGGGGTGTGTTTGAGCTGGAGGTATCAGGGGGGATCTGTTTGTGCCCAGGTGTTTGCCTGGCTTGTGGTGTGGAGATTTTTTTGCTTGTGAGTGCAGGCTTCCAAATAATTGACAGTCTGGTAGAATCATCTCTTCTATTCATGCTTTCAGGTCTTTTTTCAATCTCTATGGCTTCTCTGATGATTCTGTAGCTGGGGTTTTCTATAATGGCTAGGATTTTTGTGCCATTGAAGTTGATGCTATGACCTGTGACTTTCATGTGTTGGACTAGTGAGGAAGTGTGTTCCAGCTTTTTTACTGCATTTTTGTGTTCATCCAGGTGGGTACTTATTCTTCTATTGGTCTGTCCAATGTATGTGGCTGTGCATGATGCACAGGGGACTTCGTATATGCCTTGGTTTTCCAGGTCAATTTTATCTTTGGGGTTTCTAAGGATGGCTGCTATTTTTCTGTCTGTTTTGAAGGCAGTCTTGATGTAATGCCTGTGTAGTATCTTACTGATTTTGTCTGTAGTACCTCTTATGTAGGGCAGGACAGCTTCAACGGCACCAAAACCCTAGCCACTATAGAAAACCCCAGCCACAGAATCATCAGAGAAGCCATAGAAATTGAAAAAAGAAATAGTTCAGAATAATAACCTGGAGAATATAGAATTTTGCACAGCAAAATGTCTCTATTTCTTAATTGTCACATGAACAAATTTCTTTTGACTGTAATATTTGTTTTCTTTTCAAAAAGGAAAGAAACATTCAATATGGCAAACTTTAAAACTCTACACAGGCAACATTAAATAATAGATTGCAGATGTAAATATCCTCATCTTAACTTTTTCATTTAAATGGGTTATGTTACATTCAAGAGTTTTTGCTGGTCTATATTCACCATCTATTCCCTAGCTTCAGTCTTAATGTCTTAACAACCAAAGTAATCAAACATTACATCAAGATTCTATGATATAGATCAGTGGTGGAATTCTATTTTTTTTACTACTGGTTCTGTGGGCGTGGCTTGGTGGGCGTGGCAGGGAAGGATACTATAAAATTTCCAGTCAGAGGTAGTATTTGCCAGTTCTCCGAACTACTCAAAATTTCTGCTACCTGTTCTCCAGAACTGGTCAGAACCTGCTGAATACCACCTCTGATATAGATGAGCATTTCTAATTTCATTTTTCCACAACTAAAGTATAATCACCTTGGAGTACTAGCAGGCCAAAGAATCAGTTTGAAAAACGTAAGACAAAATTAAAATGGGAAACATCCATACTTCAAGAAATGTTCCTAATTCCAAACATATCAGCATATTTAGAATGCAACTCTTAAACATTTTCACTGAATTCAGAGTAGGACCATACAACTCTCTTGCCTTTGAGGGTAGCCAGAATATAATTATGATTCCAGTAAAAAGGAAGCTTAGGGTAGTCCTGGAACTTATTTGGATGCTACTAGTGTTCTTTCTTTCAGTCTGCTTCTTATTTGGATGATATTTGTTTTCTTCCTTTCAGTCTGAGAGGGCTGGAAAATATGTCCAAAATAATTGCAAGTCTTAAATTGATTTTAAAAAAATGGGATAATTTGGAGCATCTCTATCTAATTAAGTCTTCTTCAAAGTATCATAATTTTTTGGTAAAATCTATTTTTTTTTCTTCTTCACAGTACCTGACAAGGAATTTGAAGTTTTTCCAAAAGTCTGTTTGACTTACTGCAGAAAATGGTCATACTGTCAGAATATAGAAGCACTTTGGGGATGAAAATATTCTTTACACACTCTTGGATCATCAAATTCACAAATAAGTTGAAAACAAAAGGTGCCCAAATCGACTATTTCTTGACTGTTTTGAAATCCTTTCGAACAAACAGATTATCTTGACTGTCATATTCCCAGAACTATGCCAGATAGCATCATAAAGAATTTTAATTAGGAGTAGTACTCTCCAGTCCAGGAGAGTCCAGGAGGAGTGTTTTAATTTAACAGTTGCAGGTCCCAATGATGCTGACTCAGGAGTCCAAGATGATAAAGACAAGCTCAGTTCCCTGGTGAATGCTGATACAAAAGCTATCTCTTTTAACATGACTTGCACATCAGTCAGACTATTATCCATTATATACATTGTTTGCATATATTTTTTAAAAACATCTCCTTTAAAAAAAAGTACAGTGATAGACTGTTCTCAGATCTTTTAAATGGAAGAGTCTTTGGCAATATGTAGTGTCACAAAAATCAGGGTTTATCCATCCGTTTTAGTTTGTCAGTAGTTTGATGGAAATTAATCTGGTTACAGCTTTCAGATTCCAATGACTACTCAGAGATGGATTCTTGATTCAATTAAACAAAGTTTTTATTTTTTAAAAAAGTTCAGTTATACTTCTCCCATATAATTGATTGGATTGATTCTTCTACACAAAGAACCCTTCTCCCAGGGGACTTGGCAATGGATTGCCAAAAAGCCACTGAATTTAATTTTAATTATCTGAATTAATCCTTGCCAGCCATATAATTATGTTTCCCTCTTTTTTTCTGTTAACATTTAATATACTTTTCTTTAATTCATATAGGAAGCTTAGGGAGAAGGTCTAATCTATGTTCATATGGGAAATCAATTTAGCTTGGACCAGACATCATTCTAGTTGAAACATGGTCAGATATTATTGTACAGTCTATTCAGAATTATAAAATGTATTTCACAAACTACAGTATAATAAACATTTTGTCAATCTTTTACCGGTAATCCTGGACTTAGCGTCAGAACCGGGATCAGAATCTCCATCTCTAAGCAGCTGTTAAGTGATTCTTGCCCGATTCAACAACTTTTTGTCACAGTCGCAGTCAGCAAAAAGAAAGTGTATCATTTCAAAGCAAATGAGTGCAAACTCTCCTGCCGCAAGCACTGCCCCACCAAATAGGCAACTGAAATGAGCCTTACCTGTATAAACTATTTCAGAATACATCTTGTTGTACTATGTGTTATTTATTTAATAAATGTATATGACCATCCAACCTGCAAATTTGGATAGGAAGATAGCAGATTGCAGATGGGGTATGATTAAAAAAAAAGAATGCAGAAACAAAATGCAAAGAAATATACAACACAGTTGAGGCCAACCCATAATCATTTAACATTTCAGCCACACTCATCCAGCACACTGCCCTGGTTTCCTGAGAAACAGGCCCATTTTCAGATACTTACAAATGACTAGCAGGGTTGGGCCATGCTTATCTCAAGGGGTTAGCATTAGATACCATGACAGAGAGGTAGTCATCCTGGGTCACATCATATGCAACCAACTTAGAGACTCAGAGCATATGTTTTGTGGATCTTGTGGAAGAGATTGATTCAATTAAAGATAGGAAATCCCACAAGTATTTCAGCTCCATGTCATGAAGGGCTTTAAAGGTGAAATAAAGCATCTTCATTACCTCTGGAAACCTAAATGCCCACACCAAGGCATTCTGCATCAGCTGCAGCTTCCAGGTGGGCAAGATGGTATTTAGTGAAGCATATATATGTTTTCACAGTCAGAAAGGAAGAAAATACTTCCTCCCTTTTCCAGCACCTTAAAGCCACAGGATATGAAATTAATTTTGAAGGAACCAAATTAATCTCCAATACTGAATACTTCTATAAGAGAATAATCAGGGAAGCCATCGAAATAGAGAAACACCCCCATAACATGAATAAACGGGATGATACCTCCCGCCTACCAGACAACTGGAGGCTAGACCTTATCAACAAATGAGTCCCAGCCACGAAAACCAACACTGTACCCAAAACAACACACAACGCCACCACCAATCTCCCTACCAGTCTCAAACCCAAACCCATCCCATAGAATAAAGGCAGCCACCATCCAGAAACCAGACCAGGGCTGCATCACCAACTACCACATATCCCGACCCACAAACCAAGCAAACTGACACACACCATAAATACATAGCCAGACCTCAAACTCAGAGCCAAACCAAAACCTGGAAGGTTACATCACAGCTATCACATCACGGAACTCAGGAGGTTACACCATAAAACCTCAGGATGTTGCAACACAGCGAACGACCCAAGAGATTAAAGCACAAGACCCAGGATGTCACAATAATAGAACTCAGAAATTCATCACACAGCCCATTACCCAGGTGGTTACAACACAGGAGGCTGATAGACACATAGCCAGTACCTGTCATGACTCTGGTGGAGACTGACTGAGGAAGAGGAGGAACAGCTAACAGGGAGTGGGAGTGTGTCTGCAGAGGTGGTGGAGGAGGCTAGGGAAGGGCAGAGGCCAGCTGAGAAGTCAGAGGAGGATCCAGGCCCATCCCCTATCCATCCTAGGTCATGATGGGAGGAGAGCATCAGGGAAAAGTGAGGTCAACTCAAGAGGAGATTACCATGATCCTCCTTGTGGCTTGCAGGTGGGAGCTATGTATATAAGTTTGCAACTGCGCAGTTAGAATTTGCAGGAGTCAATTTAGTGTTCACCTTGAAAGAGGTTAATCTTTGCTGGCGTTCTTCCCATGGATTTTTCTCAGTTATTTTCCTGGAGTTTATGATTAGTTATCTTGGCTTGCTTTGGAACTCTCATCAAAGTGGTTTATTTTGGTTTTCTGTTTGCCTCATTATTTACTTTTGTGACTTTAAACTGTGCTGAATAAAACAGTGAATTTAAGTTGAAGGCCTTACCGGACTTTAATATATGTTTTGGGTTTGGGGTTATTTTGAGAGACTACGGGCCACACAGGTTCTTACAAAAAAGCCAACCAATCTGCAAACATCGACTCTATCAACCATTCAAGAAATAACAACACAGCCAACCAACACTTACAACAGAGCCAGCACACCATACCTCCCCACCAGTATTTGTAGAGAGACAGCAGCTCTGATCATGCTTTGCTCACACAAGCACAAAGCCGAAAGCACCAGCCTGAGGATGGTGAGTGGGACTTCATTGAAATGTCGCCAAGATCTTACATGGGAAAAGACCCGAAAGCTGGTATGTATGGTATTCAGCTTTGTTTGAGTATTTTCCCACATCATTATAGTTGTGCTTTTAAAGTTGTAGCAACGTTTCGGCAGAATCTCATCTGCCATCATCAGGCTTCTGTATTGTGTTCATCTGAGTCAGACTTTCACAGTCATTGATGTTTTAAATTTGATGCTAGCCTACAGCTGTGTAAGAATGGTTTTTTTTCTTCATCCTGATTGGTTCAGAATATTGGTCTGTGTTTATTAGTCTTGAAAGTTTGCTGTGTTCTGCTTGATTGGTGTTTCTAATATCTTTTGTTTTGTAGCTTTTTTGTCTTGATGGGCTGGCAACATTGTGTTTCCTGTATTGGAGGCTTTTATTATTCATCTACAAGTAATATATATATATATATATATATATATATATATATATATATATATATATATATATATATATATATATATACACACACACACACACACACACATACATATATATATATATATATATATATATATGCGTGTGTGTGTGTGTGTCTGTGTTTTCTCAAGTTTTTGCAGGTACTTACATGTATGGCATTCAGCTTTGTTTGGGTATTTTCCCACGTCATTGTAGTTGTGCTTTTAAAGTTGTAGCAACGTTTCGGCAGAATCTCATCTGCCATCATCAGGCTTCTGTCTTGTGTTCGTCTGTGAGTCAGACTATCACAGCCATTTCAGTTTTAAATTTGGGGCAATCTATTGCTGTGCCAGAATGGTTTTTTCTTCATCCTGATTGGTTGGGAGTCTTGGTCTGTGTTTATTGGTCTTGGAGTTTGCTATGTTCTGCTTGATTGGTGTTTCTAATATCTTTTGTTTTGTAGCTTTTTTGTCTTGATGGGCTGGCAACATTGTGTTTCCTGTATTGGAGGCTTTTAGTGCAGCTTGTTAAAAGGACGGCTATAATTTATTAGGAAGCTAGGTTTCATCTGGGTGCCTGATTGGGGTGTGTTTGAGCTGGAGGTATCAGGGGGAGTCTTTACCCAGGTGTTTGGCTAGCTTGTGGTGTGGAGATTTTTTTGTTTGAGAGTGCAGGCTTCCAGATTGTTGACAGTCTGGTGGAGTCATCTCTTCTATTCATGCTTTCAGGTCTTTTTTCAATGATTCTGTGGCTGGGGTTTTCTATAGTGGCTAAGGTTTTGGTGCCATTGAAGTCGATGCTATGACCTGTTGCTTTCATGTGTTGGACTAGTGAGGAAGTGTGTTCCAGCTTTTTTACTGCATTTTTGTGTTCATCCAGGTGGGTACTTATTCTTCTATTGGTCTGTCCTATGTATATGGCAGGGCATGATGCACAGGGGACTTCATATATGCCTTGGTTTTCCAGGTCAATTTTATCTTTGGGTTTCTTAGAATGGCTGCTATTTTTCTGTCTGTTTTGAAGGCAGTCTTGATGTGATGCCTGTGTAGTATCTTACTGATTTTGTCTGTAGTATCTCTTATGAAGGGCAGGACAGCTGTTGCATAGTCTGTTCATCTTCTAGGTCTCCATTATGTCTCAGTGTGTTTTTGTGGATCAGGCCTGTGATTTTGCTTTTGTGGAAGCCATTGGCTGTCAGTACTTCAGTCAGAGTGCATAGTTCAGTCTTTATGTGTGGCTTGTCTGGCAGGTCTTTGGTTCTGGCAATTAGTGTTTTGGCCACAGAGTTTATCTGTGCTGGGTGGTGGTGGGATTGGGCATTGAGGTAGCGGTTGGTGTGTGTTTTCTCTGGTATACGGTGTGTCCTAGTGTGCCATCTGTTCTTTCGTAGATTAGTACATCTAGGAATGGTGGTTTTTTGTTTGTTTCCATTTCCATGGTGAACTTGATTTTGGGGTGTGTGCTGTTTAGGTGTGTTAGGAAATTGTTTAGGTTTTCTTTTCCATAGGGCCAAATCACACATGTGTCATCGATGTATCTTAGCCATAGTTTGGGTCTGTGGATGGCATTGGCCAGGGCTCTGGATTCGAATTCTTCCATGAACAGGTTTGCAATGATGGGTGACAGTTGTGATCCCATAGGGGCTCCTTCAATTTGCTTGTGTCTTTGTCCTTTGTATATGAAACATGTGTTGGTTAAGCAGTGTTCTGCTAGTTCCATGAGGTGTTTAGCTGGTTGGTATTTATTTTTGATGATTTCAAGAGTGTCTTTTATCAGGACTTGAGTGAATAGTGAAACCACATCTAAGCTTACAAGCAGATCTTTTTGTTCCACGTGTAGATCTTTGATCATTTCCAAGAAGTGGTATGAGTTATGTACATGTGAAACTGCTGCTTCAGCATGGGGCTGTAGCTGCTTTACTAGGTATTTGGCTAGGTTTTGTAGTGGTGCTCCTCTGCAGGTGACTATGGGTCTGAGAGGTATGCCTTCTTTGTGTATTTTGGGGAGGCCATATAGTTTGGGGCATCTGGAAGATTTTTCTCTTGGGATGATCATCTCTTGGATCTCTTTGCTCATGTTGCTGGTTATGATTTTCTTCTTGGTTATTTTTTCCAGATATGTGATTGGATCTCCCAACCAATCAGGATGAAGAAAAAGCATTCTAACACAGCAGTAGGCTAGCACCATATTTAAAACAGCAACGGCTGTGAAAGCCTGATTCACAGACAAACACAATACACAAGCCTAATGATGGCAGATGAGATTCTGCTGAAACGTCACTACAACTTTAAAAGCACAACTATAATGACGTGGGGAAAATACCCAAGCAAGATGAAACATATCCTACAGCAATAATTAATTCCTGGCACTGTTTCTATGTTGACTCTTAAATAATTTCAAAGAGACCTTAAGTATAAGATGCCACTGATATTCAGTAACATAGCCATGTGATGAGCATTTTTTTTAATTTAATTGGCAAATATGATCTTATTTTTTTACAGAAGACATTGGAGCTAAAGGCTTTGGAAATACAATGCTTTCACTTAAAGCTGCATTTAAGTTTCAGATAAGGCTGAGTGTGTCTTTACTAATAAGCATAGGATTTTAAGTATTTTGGTTATCCCATGCAATAGTGTTCATATATTTAGAAATCTGTTAAAATGTGTCAATGCTTATCTCCACCTACAAGAGAAGCTATGCTGAGTTGATAATAGCTGAAATAAATCTGATGAGAATACAATAAAGCTTAGGTTGGAATACTGGAATAAATATTGGCAGTTTGGGTGAATGATTTCAATGCTAGAATAAATGATGAAGCCTCAATCACTTCAATAGTTTCCCATCTCAAAGTTGAGTGCAAAGCTGACATCAGTTATATTGGTTTTAAAAGCATTAACTTTGGTAGACAGCAATTGGCTCAGTTTTCTAAAAGAACAGATTTTTACATTCTGAATGCTATAGCACATGGAATAAGTAAGGGAGATACAGGCTAGTACTGTTGATAATATTAGAGTCTCTGATAATCTAGAATCTGAAGAGAGTTATCACCTTTGTTAAGATTGTTAAGATATTAAACAGTGACATCGCCATTGCCCAGGGGACACAGAGTTAGGTGCTCCTTTTACTGTATGTCCCCATTAAGTTGCCAAGAATCTACTTGCAGTTTCTCATTTTCAAACTTCTGGGTCACCAGGAGATGGAGCATGTGATGGGAACTCAACCATTCCATAGCAGCATCGCAAGGCTATCAATCATCAGCCCAGAATCCTAATCTCATGAGCCACTACGCTCCTTTTAATTATGGTAAAAGCAGGTCTACTAGCAACCAAATATGCCCAGGGAAAGTTCTACAATTATAGATCTACCACTAACCATCTTTCCATCATTGGTAGTTTGATATTATTATTTTATCTTATTTATTAAATTAATTTACTGCTCAGCTCATCACAAGGCTTGTAAATTGGGTCTTGTTACATGATTCTTTCATTTTGCACATCATATTGTTCTCCCAGTGAATCAGTAAGAAGAATTAAAAACATTTCGGAATCAAAAAAGATGAGGCAGATGACCTGCTATTTCACATGCATGTATCCTTTTACCTAGACTATTTTCTATGTTGTGAAATAGGGGTTTTCTCCAGAAAAGTACTAAATATTAATTAGGAGATTTCGCAGATACTGTGAAGAATAATAATAAGAAATCATGACATAAAAATATCAGGGTGAAAATAATTAAAACAAAAGAGATAACTAACATCAAATTGTATCATTCTGAGAGCTCTACTATGAGTTTTTCTAAGGTAAATAACATTTTTATTTGCATTTTTCAGATTCTAAAGCAAACAGCAGGGAATGTGATGTTTGATCTCAACTGAGTAATGTTTTTAGAACAAAGATTTCTGTTAAATTCAAATGAATGCAACAATCTTATATGAATTCCTGCTGAAGTTAAAAATTCCTGCAATTCATACTAATGGATTAATAGAAGGATGAGGAAAGTAAAAAATGAATTGAGAAAATGGTGCAGATATAAAAAAAGGCTTAGTGGAGACCCTGATGACTATTCTGATAAAACATGAATTAGTTGAATTAAAAAATGAATAAATGTCAGGAAATCCAATAGATTTCTGAAGTCATATGAAATGTTGCCTGGATTGACATGGCCTCAGAGTATCATTTTGATATTTGTAGATTCAGTTAGAAATCATTTTATCCAAACTTTTCCCAAAGCAATTGAACAAGTACTATTTAAGCATTTTAGCTGGGAATATCAATTCTTCAAAACTTCAACTGCTGCTTCCCGTTGGAATCATACCCTTTTTCAACCAAATGTAGATATGGCTAGACATTTTTTAGCAATGGTAAAAATTTCTCTTTCAGTGATGATTTTGTGATTGATTTAAAGTATTACTATGCATGACACATTTCGCTTACTGTGAATTGGTTTTACTTATTTTCAATCATATAAGTGACATGGCTTACTAGCATAATCCTGTTCACAAAGTGATCCCGAATTGATTGAAATAGCCCACTTGACTGTAAGAGAATAAGATGCAATAATGGTGAAAAAAACCCATTCTGCCAGAGTAACAGCTAAAGGGGGGTGGGAATGTTACTAGTGCTGTCTACTCCCTGTATTGTTCTGGGCAGTTTATAAAAATATTATTTTAAAAAAATAAGGGATATGAGTAAAAAAAAATTCTTTAAACTGCCTTCTACAGAGACAGGACTTGCCTCAGTGCATATAAAGGTTCCATCACGGAAAAAGCAGAAGTTACACTTGAAGTTGATGTTATTTGAGACAAGATCAGCAAAGGGTTTCCAGTGAAATCAACAGTGTGTAGTGCCAATTGCACAAGCAGTTGTGCAAACAACTTAAGGCTCTAGAACTGGTCTCAGAAGGCAGCCAGCAAGAACTTCAGCTGTTTCAATACACCAGTATCATGGCTTGTTTTGGGAATCTACCATTTTCAGAGTCTTGAAGTCCACAAATAGCACATTGCAAAATGCAAAGTATACTTTATCATCTCCTGATCCTGCATTTTCTCCTCTAGAAAGTGGAACAGTTTGCTTATCAGACTATAATTGCGCTCTCTCTCTCTCTCTCTCTCTCTCTCTCTCTCTGTGTGTGTGTGTGTGTGTGTGTGTGCCACATTTGTATAGTCTATATACCATCAATGCCAATTCCAGATGGACCTTCAGAGAGCAAACATGTTATTTAAGGAGGAATACACCACCATGAAGAATAGCGATATCACCATACTCCAGAAATCAGCACCTGAAACTAAATTCATTGTGTCCTGCCCAAAGTCAGTTTCAGTTTGCTCTCACACACTACTAGGCACTCTTCCCCATTCAATTAAAAAAATAGGAAGCAGGATTTAAAAAAGATAATTTTAAAAAATATTCAAAATTTGGTGGTAATTTTGGGAGGACTACATTTAAATTTAATCAGAATTTTTAATACAATATTGATCATTGTAGTTCAAGAGCCATGGTGGTGCAGTAGTTAGAATGCAGTGTTGCAGGCTAACTTTGCCAACTGCCAGGATTCTTACCATCTCAAGGTTGACTCAACCTTCCATCCTTCCAAGGTGAGTAAAATGAGGATCCAGGCTGGTGGGAGGCAATATGCTGACTCTGTAAACCACTTAGAAAGGTCTGCAAAGCACCATGAAGCAGTATATAAGTCTAAGGGAACTCTAAGTGCTATTGCTATATATCATATATCACTGAATTGAGTACACGATACTGAAATTTGCTCCATAAATAGTTTAAGAGTTGCTAGTTTAAGAAATAGACAAAACTAACAATGTGTGCCTTATAGCAAAGTGAAAATGTGGCAAAAAGGCATGTTCCCACTTGGGATGTAATATGCACATACCTAGGATAATATCCCTAAAAAAGAAACTGAAAAGAATACTATATATTTACAAAGGTTTTTGTTTCTGTGGTGTGTTCAACTGATTCTGGTTTTATTCTATTTTTGTCAAGGGGTGTTCTGAACATCATTGCATGTAGCTTCATGATTTATCTTCATTACCCTTTGTTGATTTGCTTTTTTTCTAATCATAGGGGAGAGTGTTATATAAATTTCTGAACTAGCTAACTCTTTCTTTTTCTACCCCCCCTCACCCCTTTAACTTCCTCCCAATGTTATCCTCCTTCCCATCATTAGTCTGCTTCTAATTAAACAAAAAGCCCCAAACCAGTACTTCTCACAGCAAGAAGAGATTTCTATCTCATCCCAAAACTATTCTCCAACTATTCTTTTCCATCTCTGCAAATCCTGATTCCTGAATTTTGCAATTTACATATCCAGCGTAACAACTTTAACCTTTCCAGCTCTCATGTACCCACTGGGTTGTATCATCATCATCACTGCTCCCATCATTTATAAGAAAGCAATTAGAAAAATCAGCATATCAAAGAAATTTGAACATGTATTTCAGAATGAAGCAAGAAAAAAAAGGAATGAATTCCAAAGGGACTGTGAGAATTGAAAGAGTAATAGTAATTGAAGACTGCTAGCTTTTTAAAGTTATCAGTCACACCACTAGGGAAAATGTCACAAAGCCTGCCTTGCTTTTAATTTGTACAAATGCATCTGACTGACCACTGACTGTAAGTCTAGCTTGCTAAAAATATTCTTCAGCAGTGAATGATTTTCACATGCCTCATTGCTTATAGTAGTAATTACAACACTGAGCTGGCCTATCAAGCTGTTGGTCTCCCCATGCCTACTCCCTGCTCTTTTTTTCGGAAGAGTGATTACTTATCTAGGAGAGATCATTACATTTATATTTCAAGCCTTGACTACTTGATAACATCAGGCCATTGAAAGTGAAAGAGATACCCCACTATTATCCTAATTACAGCTAACAAAAAGTAGGTCAAATGAAGTCTTAAAGCTTGCAGAGGTTATTATATCAATGGTTGGCCGAAACATACCAGTCAATTAATGTAAGTGCATTTATCACTTGACTTTATTAAGACATGACTTAAGAAAGCTGTGCAAATTTGTCAGGAAGAAAACACAATGCTATTTAAAATAAAGACACCAGAGTCAAGTCAACTTAAATCAAGCTAATGTTCTTGTAGTTTTCTTAGCATTAGTATGGAAGTGATG
Organism: Pseudonaja textilis; assembly: GCF_049901715.1. Taxonomy (NCBI): domain Eukaryota; kingdom Metazoa; phylum Chordata; class Lepidosauria; order Squamata; family Elapidae; genus Pseudonaja; species Pseudonaja textilis. The sequence continues at coordinate 28,419,088 of NC_141992.1, read as the reverse complement.
TGATATTTTCTTCCAGTTTTTATTTTTGACTTTCCTACTTAACCTACAACCCTAGAGTCCATTTAGGGTTACCAGAGATAAAACATCTATTATAAGTTTTAAACTAAATATAAATAAACCAGCTTCATATATCTTGCTTTTAATTTTAATAATCTTGATCTTGTTCATTAAAATAATGTTCTAAAACTCGACATTTCTTTTCTTTTTTTCATCCCATTTCAAAAAAAAATTTGAAATCCTTGAATTTTTTGTTGATCCAATAATTATTATTACATCAACTGATCTCTGTATATATGTCCAGAAGCATGTCCACTAGCATCTTTTTCCATATAATACTTATAGCTTCTACTTTTTAAAGCCACTTTTATATCAAGTCTGTATATTGTCAGATAAAATTTCTTCCTCTTCTATCACATGTTTTAAATACAATCTATTTATAGAGGCAGACATTCTTAAAATTGACTTCTACATCAATTATTTCAATATGTCAAATGTTAAAATGTTTTTGTCCAATCTCTATTAGGAAATCAAATTTAAATTTTTTTCTTTAATTGTAATCTTTAATTCTTTCTAGATCAAGGGTGTCAAACTCGATTTCATTGAGAGTTGCATCAGGGTTGTGTTTGACCTTGGAGGGCGGGGGGCATGGTTGTGGTGGGCGTGGTCATGATGGGCATAACATGGGACCACACCTCATGTTTTAATACATACTTAATCTACTTGATCACCCTATGAGAGACCAAATCAAGAAACTGACTTCATAGGAAGACTAGATCTATATATTATTGACAGAGGCTAGAGTAGCAGAATCCTACAACCCTGAAAGGTAAAATATTTTACCTTTCCTCCCTTTTCTAATCTTCTGAGTGAAGGATGGCCTCCTACAATACTCTGGCAGCCAAAACAGGGCATGGGAGGGCATGTGCTAACCTAAGCTGATATTATTACTTAAATACCTAATTTTTAATAGGAAATTAATAGATGCTCCTCTTAGGAGTGCTAAGAAAAAAAGAAAGAAAAACCCTACACATTTACTAAGCACATGTCAATGTACTCATACTGTTTTATGTAACTTGTGCTATGGGTCAACAAAAAGAAAAAAAAAGAAATGGGGAGAAGAGATTCAGGTGTGATCTTGGAATGCAGCTATGTTATCATAACTGCAAATGAGCTGCCCTGGCCAGGACTGCTGTGGGCAGATGGAGGCAGCATTTTGATTGGTCAAATCTACTATATACAGCCAGGGAGGAAAACGCTCTTCAGTTGCTGGGCCACAGGGGTATGCAATTGCCAGGTTTTGGCCCCTGGGGAGAAAAGAATGAAAATGATGTTGTTTGGAGCTTCCTTGAGAGAAAATAAAAGAAGACCCAGACAAGCCCAAAGCCAACAGGAAACAAAAGGAAGTGACTAGCCTGCAGATAGATAACTAGAGCATAGAGCAAAAAGGTCAGAGGAGGTGCATTCCACTACATCTACACACAGTTGTGGAGAAGAAAAGCATGCAGAAAGGCTTTAAAGGCATACACTAAAGCAAGTCATCCAATTCCTTTCCTGTTCTCCCTTCCTCATCTCTTAGTGAAAGGTTGAGTAGAAGGGAGGAGAAGAAAGTGAGGTGACTTAGTATCTAAGCAACAGAGAGTATAGTTGCTAGCAAAGATCTGTTAGAGTGGCAAAGACAGTTAATTCACTTTTCTAGAAAAAGTTCTGGTTTTCCTCTTGATTCCTGAAAATACACCTGAACATAATAAAAGAACCAAAGAAAAGACAATACTGTCTGTAAAGTAATGGTTCTCCTTAAAGGCACGGCTATAAAAGAACTCTCAGTCACACTGTGAAAATATGGGAGATGATTCATCCACAATTAAGCACTTTTATGTCTCACTGATTTCAGAGGGGAAATTAATCTTATGCTTGGATTACTATACTACTGTACAGTGGACTGTGTGTGTGGAGCAGTTAAACAAAGACTTCTTATAATTTTAGAATCCAGGTGGAAGTTATTCAAACAATATTCATGTATCTTTACAATCTTAATTTCTGATACTGCAAAATCATTGCTAATGTAATATCAAAACAATTCTTAACAAAACACTGCTAGAATTACATTGTAAGTGGATCTTTCAGCACTCTGGACAGTTCCAAGAATTTTTCTAATTTGCTTCACTTTTCATATTTTTTCTTTTCCAATAATACAAGATAAAAATACACAATAACAAATTTATCATAACTAAGTCTTAATTTTCATAAGGTTTCTTTTTAGAATGGATGAAAATCAGAACAGATCAGCTGGCATATTACTTTGTTTTCAAGAGAATTATAAGAAGGACAAGAATTTATCAAAGCTGGTAAATTAAGACACCTAGTCATGTGGGACTCATTTATATTTAACTGGATCTAAATGGAACAAATAGATAAGCTGAAAGGATAGATGAAAAAGTGTGAATATTCAGGGTCAGAAAACAAGCACAGATCTTTTGCCTTGCTCTGCAAGGACAATAATTTTCTCTTTTCTACTTGTAGCCTCATTTTCAGGTTAAGAAAAAAAAGAAAAGAAAATGAACTAGTATCTTTGTTGCATCTGCTGCTGTTTTCAAAAAGAAAAATCATCAGATTAAAAAAACGAGAAACAGAAGTGAACACTTGCATATCTGTGACAGTTCTACAAAAATGGAAAAGCTTAATGTTTTGCAAGCATATCAAATGAGTCCTGTCACAGACTGACTTTTTTCAAGGTGAGAGGTAGAACACTATTGTCACTCATAATGAACAAAAAATTCAAAATGTACCTATGATAAGACTGATTTGTTGTTCAATATTTTTTCCAAACCCATAAATTATTTTATGAGGGAAAAATAGGTCTTTGAAAGCTCCAGTGAGCTAGGTAGCTGGGCAGTCAGAGTTGAATTGAAGTGAAATCAATTAGAATAATTTAGAAATAGAAAATAAGCATCTAATATGCACAAGCTAGTGGAAAGTTTATCAAATTTACACCTGTGTACTAGTTTAATTGATTAAAGAGCAGAGGTGAAAATTAATGTACAGTATAGCTGTCTGCTGGGAAAGAAGTCCAGAAACAGCTCCCAAGAAGCTGAAGTGATAATAGCTGAGGAAAATTGACACATAAAGATCCAGAAAGAAATTAGATGACACAATTAGTTTAGGTAGAACTATAGACATAAGATTTACAAGTTTTGGATTAAAGATTCATTTAAGCTAAAAAAAAAATAGGTAAATCAGAAATTTCTATTTCTCTGAATAATGACTTTAATTCATCCAGAAAGTTTTTTTTTTTTAAAAAAAAGGTCAGAATTACAGATTAACAGACTAACAGAGTCAGAAAGGACCTTGTAAATCATCTACTCCAACCCCCTGCCAAGCAGGAGACCCTATACCATTTGACAAATGGCAGTTCAATTTCTGACCCTTTCCTCTCTGTGGCAGCCCCTCAGATATTGGAACATTGCTATTATATCTCTCCTGGGCCTTCTCCTCACTAGACTAGTCATTCCCTGTTCCTAGAACCTTTCTTCATATGTTTTAGTCTTCAGTCCCCTAATCATTCTGATTGTTCTTCTCTGCACTTTTTCTAGAGTCTCAACATCTTTTTTTATAGTGTGGTGACCAAAACTGGATGCAGTATTCTAAGTGTGGTCTTACTAAGGCTTTATAGAGTGGTATTAGTACCTCACTTGACCTTGATTGTATCCCTCTGTTAATGCAGTTTAGGATTGCATTGGCTTTTTTTGGCTGCCTCTGCACACTGCTGAGTCATATTTAGCTGGTTGTCCACTAAGACTCCAAGAGCCCTCTCACAGTTTGGTTTCACCCAGTCTATATGTGTACTTTTGTTTTTTCTTGTCTAAGTGTAAGACTTTTATCTACATTGAATATCATTTTATTAGACAGGGTCCAGTGTTCAAGTCTGTCAAGATCCATTTGGAACTTGAGCCTATCTTCTAGGGTGTTAGCTATTCCTGCTAGCTTAGTATCATCTGCAAATTGGGTAAGTTCCCAATAAATAAGTAATCTTATATACTTAAATCTTTCTGTAAAACTTTTAATTCATGATCATTGCATTTTCCATCTGAATTGTTATTACTAAGCATTTATTTTATGTATTATTGATTTATTTTGTTCATTTACAGATTGTCTATGACTGTGTTATGTAATCACTTTCTATGTCTGATATTTCAAAGTTATTTCTCTAAAAGGTGTTTTTTCAAGAGGCAACTGGACTCTTGTTTGTTCTTTGAAGATGTTTTGCTTCTCATCCAAGAATCTTCTTCAGCTCTTGTTGGATGAGAAGCAAAACATCTTCCAAGAATGCAACACAGAGGTAGTATTCAGCAGGTTCTGACCAGTTCTGGAGAACCGGTAGCGGATATTTTGAATAGTTCGGAGAAGCAGCAAATACCACCTCTAACTGGTCCTGCCTCCATCTATTCTCTGCCTCCTGAGTTCTAGCTGATTGGCTGAGTCTTCTTTTGTTGCCCTGCACAGGAGAACGGAACTGGAAAGAAGGGTAGTGGGTAGGGAGGGAATGGGATTTTACAATACCCTGCCATGCCCACCAAGCCATGCCCACCAAGCCACACGCACAGAACTGGTAGTAAAAAATTTTGAATCCCACCACTGATACAACCATAACCTGGATGATTAAGAATCTCCGTATATATTCCCCTAAAAGATCATTCAGTCATCAACAGTGATGAATAATTAGAGAAATCCTTCTTCAGAAGGATAAAAAACTGGCTCAAGCTATCAAAATAATATATTTACCACTTGTGATGTAATTCACTTTTTATTAAAACAAAATATTTCTTAGCAATCTAAAGCCTCCTTTTTATTGTATTGTGCCAGAGCATTATCCCAAGTATTTTGAAAGAAGAATCCATCAGGCTAAATCCAAAGAGAAGAAAGAATTTCAGATCCAACCTTGGAAGTATATAACCTGGTCCTTTGATTCAAAGACAAAAATGCAGCCAGAAGACAAAAATATTTTTGATAGCTATGTGATACAGTCATTGGGGACTTTTATAGACTGCTGTGACTGAGAGCTCCTAAGCCTCTAGGTTATTTGGCCGTGAGTGCTTTCTGTGCATGTCAATAGGAATTTTTTTTCCCTAGGAAAGAAATGAAATAGTAGCAATGCTTCCTTTCTCATGGCTGGTTTGTGCTAAATGACTACTTTAAAAATAAATCAAAACACTGCACTCCACTACGTTTGAAATGTGTTTGCTTCAATGTTGTGGAAATTGAAGAGACATAACACTAACTTTCTGGCAACTTGAGTGAAGAATACTTCCTTAAGAATAAATGAAGAAAATATCAAATAAGAAGGGGACAAAAATCTGTTCGGCTGGTTTAGCCAATATAGTCTTTACTCTATCTAAATACTATTATCCTGCTAACAGGATTGGTGGACTGATATTATTCAGTATCACTCTAAGAAAATTCTTTGGTCTGCTTCTATAATATATTACTACAAAAGATAGCAAAAGGATTGGTGAAAGAAAACAGAATGAAAATTCTGGGGAAACAAAAGTTGACTAATTACTTCTTTTTCTAGTACTGAATTCCAATGTTAAAAATGCAGACTTTTGATACTACATTGACAAATTAGAATGTATCTAGAGAAAGGCAACTGAGGTAGCTAAGGGCTTTGAAAAAAATCAAGCCAAAAGAGTTGGGTAATTTTAGTCTGGACCAGAAAACAATCAAAGAAAACTATCAAGATTTGATAGCTGTTTTTAACTAGTGAACTTTCACAGAGAAGATGGCATTTGTTCTCTGTTGTTTTAGAAGGCAGTATTAGAACTATCAGATAGAAACTGCAGGAAAGACGATTTCAGCTACACATTAAAAAACGCTTCCTTGGGAGATAATGGGCTCAACTTCGCTAGAAATACTTATCCATGGAAATTATCTCTCATGGATGCTGTAGATGCAATCTGTGTAAGATTTCCTTTATAAATCAACAATACCACAATAGCTATTACCTTGCTAAGGTAGTATCCAGGAAGCATACAGCACATAATACCATGAATAGTTAGACATTTAGAGTAAATTAGGATTTTATTTTGATAAATATTCAAAGCTACAAAAAATCTTGAGACATTTATATCACAAGTTTGTCTGGATTTGAAATTTGAACTACAGTGATTGTCATTTATCATCTGTACCCTTTTGCCATACTTTTTACTTTCACCTACTTGCTTGAAGCAGGTACTTCTAAAACTATAAGCACAATGGAGCAATTTAAGACAGCTATACTCACAATGGACTTATAAAACAGATTCCTTGTCATTAATGGGCACAACCTGGATGCCAAATGTAAAGAAAGGCACTTGATGGAAGATACTTTTAAGGATAATTATTGAGGCAACAAAAAAGGACAGCCAGAGGTATATTCCTTGAAAGCTTTGCAAAAGACTACGTTTAAAAGGAAAAAAAGTTAATAGACCCAGAAAAATGGGGCACACCAGAAAGATATCAGATTGAACTTTGTTTTAAAAAGTTCAAAATGATTTTCAGAACTTTCATGTGAAAAAGTTACATTGCTTCAAGTCATATTATTACAATCTATTGACTTGGCCATCCTAACTGAAAACAGCAATTTATTTTAAGGCTGGGTGAGAAATTGTTAAAAAAAAGTCAAAATGGCAACCACAACCTTGCATTCAAAGGTGTTCCCTTTTATTATGTGAAAATTCCCATGACAGTGGTTTAAAATTTGCAAGCAGCAATATACAGAACACATAAAGGGAATAAGAAATAGAAAAGCAAAAAAAAAGAAGGCAACAGTTAATAAAAAGAAAGCCTACCTAAAAACTAGTTTGCATTATCATTCACGATATTTCTCCATACCTTTCAATCTTTGTAAATCATGGTTACTTCTACCACATCCATACATCCCTTTAGATCAGAGGTGTCTAACACAAGGCCAGTGAGTCAGATCTGGCCAGTGATGTGGTCAGATCTGTCCCATGGGGTCATCCTGGAAAAAGTAAGGGATCAGCCTGCATGGCTTTGGCCTGGTCTACCCAATGTGAAGAGGAAACATGCCAGCAGTTTGGGGAGTGGTGTCAAGCTGGCCACACCCACCCAGTTGGCCACACCCAGCCAGCCCCCCAAAGTCAACCACAGCCCTGATGTGGCCCTCAATGAAATTGGGTTTGATACCCCTGTGTTAGATATTGTTCTTTTTTCTTCAAACATCTGACTTCTCTTTTTGTTTACCTTTTTCATGTTTATCATTTGTCTTCTTTATTACCATTTATTGTAGTCACACCAACCCCAATCTCTCTACCCCTCAGTGTGACTGTGGTGCTCCTTGACAAAATACCTATCACATTGTGTCCTATTGATCATCAAGAGTTTATACCCGCCCAATGTCTGATTTTTTCAACATAGATCATTCTGTCCTAGATTGGCTGGGTGGACTGGGCATTAACATTTGAATCAGTATAAGTCCATGTATTTGCTATACCCAAATAAATAAATAAACACCAACTCCACTCTTCCATATATCAGTGTACTATAATTCCTTTGCATATTTCTAAAATACATTTTCCAGATTCCCTCATTTCAACTGCATCTCAAATGAATTGCTCAAAATAAATCATATAAAGTTATTTAGGAAACCATATATATGCCTTTGAAAAAAAAAACACCCAGAAGCCATTCCAAAATCAAAAAAGATATGAATTTTCCATGAGGTCAGTGAAAGGAGACAGTATTAGAAAAAGGTTCAGGCTAGTTTCTAGCTAATGGTGTATAAGAAGTACAGGAACAACAAACACAGAAAGATGTTGCAACATTCTAATAATAGAGTCTAGCTCAATAAAACTTGATTCTGGTGTAGGCAGCCTTAAACAGCTGGCATAACAAAAATGAAAGAGAAACTGACACCTATGAGAGAAGGGGGAGGGAGGGAGGGAGCGAGAAAGAGAGAGGAAGAGGGAGAGAGGGAGAGGGAGAGAGTGAGAGGGAGAGAGATTTGGAAAGAAACATTTTACAATTTTGTAACCATAAGCAATCTACTTTTTTTTTCAAATGTAACTCAACTAGAACAACACCATGGGAAAACATGTCTTAGTTTTCCTGAACTTGAAAAGGGGCCCCAATGCATGTGGATTCAGAATTTGGAAAGGTAAGATGCAGGAAAATAACAGTTTATTTTAAAAGAACAATACCTTTGTTGACATCTCCTATCTTTCTGACTGAAATAACTCTGAACTACCATTTTACTTGAAAGAAGGAATTACCCTTCTTTATTTACCTAGCATCAACCTGGCAAAATGCCGTCACTGAAAACATTGTCTGTTCTGTCTGTTCCTACTTTTATGTGACAATCAAGTCCACACTACCCACACATTTACAATTCAATTTCCTTTTCTGCCTCTTACAGACAAGTGAAGTAAAGTAAAGATGCTAATTTGACTGGCAGGTGACATATAAACAAAGGATACAATCATTGAACAATGAAGTATCAACTAAAACATATTGTGGGCTCTATCTGGCAACTAGATTTTTTTTTTAATCTGGCTACATTTTATAGAAATCACATATAATAGAAAAGTGGAAAGGGGCTTTTAGGTTTCAGTTTCATTTAGAAAAAGTTACTAAATGGATTCCTTTATTCTAATCTCCCCACAATGGCTTTTTATATGAAAGTATTAGGAATAATACTTTTTGTTAGTTTTTATTGTTTGAAATGTGGTTCTATATTCTGTAAGCCGCTTCGAGTCACCATGGGCGAATAGGCAGTAATATAAATTCAATAAATAAATAAATAACTCTGTGAATAGCTAAGCACTTATCAGCACATCATGCAGTGACGTCATTGTATGAAGATGCCCCCACAACTGTTGAGAACATGAACATATAAGTTCATCTTCAACTGGCCTGAATTTCACCATGAAGGCAGTCCCACCCATATTTTCTTGCTCCACTTTAAAACTAGTATTTTGAAATGTCTTCCAATACAAGCAATGCCATCCAGTCCTTCTGAGCACAAGGTTAGGAGAAGATGAGGTTTGAATCATAAATGTACAACTCTGTGAGCATCTGATGAATTTTCAGAGATTGCAGCATTTCCTCAATTGAATTTTGGAATGACTCAGACTAAGTATTGGATCTTCTCACTAAAATGTTCTGTAGGGTTTTCTCAATTTCTCTGGAAACAACCTCTATTATACTTTTTCTCAACCTTGACCACTTTAAGATATGCGAACTTCAAATTCCAGAATTCTGGCTGGAGAATTCTGGGAGTTGACAACCACATACCTTAAAGTGGCCATGATGAAAATGCTCTATTATCTCTGTTTTTCAGTGGTTCAGAATTCCCAACTCTGGCTTCAAGTCTTAAATTCTTGGTTCCCAATTATATCACTTAAAGAACTTTGAGATTATATTTTGGTGAACTGCAATAGATTCTAATGAAATTAGTTTAATGTTAATCATTTTGTAAGGATGATATACTGATCAACTAACCACAACAACTATCATTTCCAGCCATTTTTCCTTCAACAACTGGCATTCATCATGCCATGAACAAACAAATCTTAGACATGTATACAAGTAAGTCCTCAACTTACAACAGTTCATTTAGTGACTTTTCAAAGTTACAATGGTAATGAAAAATTGACTTATTACTATTTTTCACACTTATGACCATTGCAGCACCCCTATGGTCATGTGATTTTCATTCGAATGCTTGATAACTGTTTTTCATATTTATGACTGTTGCAATGTCCCATGGTCATGGGATCACCTTCTGTGATCTTCAGACAAGTAAATTCAATGGGGAAGTCAGATTCACTTAACAATGGTGTTACTAATTTAACAACTGCAGTGATTCACTTCACAAATGTGACAAGAAAAGGGGCAAAACTCAACAAATTTTGGGCTCAGTTGTGGTTGTAAATCGAGGACTACCTGTAACAGGAGATCTTAGAAACAAGTCTCATGACTCTGAAGAACGTAGAAGCCTTATGTGGATTAAAAACACACAGAAATACACTTCTTAGTCACTTTTCAAACATTACTCTAGAGAAAATGACAATGGCAACTCTGTTTATTTTCCTAAGGGTGATTTACCTTTCTCCAGTAAAGAAAATCTCTTCATTTATCTGCAGACAAATCAGCATTGTAGATACAGCTGGGTGATCTTTGTCCACATATCTGCCATTTCCCTTAGCGAAGCTATTAGCTGGTTCATAAGGGAGAGATTATACTTCAACATCTCAGGAAAAGAGATGCTCTTATAGTGGTAATCAATCTATCTGTTTTCTTCTTATGGAAAAAGTGGGATAATGAAAGATCAGATACATAAGGACAAATATATGAACACACTTTGATCTCTCACTTTGTCACTTCCCAACCAATTGGGGAACAAGGAGAGAAGAAAATTGTCCCAGAAATGCAGTATATCACCTTTGTACAATAACTTCATTTTGTTTTTGAGCACCACAAATTCCATTAATAAAATCCTGTGCATATTTATGCAATTTCATTCAGCAAAATTTATACATATAAATTTATATATATAAATATACATATATAAATATACATATATATAAACATACATATACATATGCATATGCATATACATATACATATATATATATATATATATTCATAGATTTTCACAGGTACAGGTATGTAGGTCTAGGTGTGTTTGTGTCTTTTCCCGTGTAAGATTAAGAGTATCTTGGTGAGGTTTCGGCGAGGTCCCACTGACCATCCTTAGGCTGGTGCTTTCGGCTTCGTGCCAGTGCAAGATGTGTGTGATCAGAGCTGCCATCTCTCTACAAATACTGGTGGTGCAGGCTGGTGTGCTGGGCTGGTTGGCTGCGCTGCTGCCTCTTGATTGGTTGATGGAGTTGATGTTGGTATAATGGGCTGTGTGATGGTCTTGTGAGTTGTGTTGTGGAGATATCCTGGATCTTGTGCTGTAATCTCCTGGGTCGTTTGTTTTGTAGTGATCTTTTTTTCCATTAGCCTCTCATGTTTTAATGGCTTGGGAAATGGGTTGTGTGATGGGCTTGTGAGTTCTTTTGTTGTGGTATCCTGGGTCCTGCATTGTAATCTCCTGGGTCGTTTGTGTTTTGATCTCTTTTCCATTAGCCTCCTGTGTAGTAATGGCTTGGTAATGGGTTGTGTGATGACCTTGTGAGATTTATTGCTGTGGTATCCCTGGTCTTGTGTGATATCCTGGGTCATTTGCTGTGTTGCAACTTCTTGAGTTCTTGTAGTGCAATTTCCTGAGTTTTCTGATGTGATATCCTGAGTGGGTGGCTGTGATGTAGCATTCTGGGTTTTAGTCTGGCTTCAAGTTTGGGGTCTGGGTCTGTGTTCTTGGTGTGTGTCAGCTTGTTTGGTTTTGGGGTCGGGGGGTGCGACAGCTGGCGCAGCAGCCATGGTCTGTTTTCTGGATGGTGGTTGTCCTTTGTTTAGAGGATGGGTTTGGGCCTGGGTCTGATGAGGGGGGTTGGCAGTGGTGTCCTGTATTGTTTCGGGACTGGTGTTGGTTGTCGTGCCAGGGACTCATTTGTTGGTGAGGGCTAGCTTCCAGATGTCTGGTAGGTGGGAGGTATCATCCCGTCTATTCATGTTATGGGGATGTTTCTCTATCTCAGTGGCTTCCCTGATTATTCTTTTGCTGGAGTGTTCAGTGTTGGATATTAATTTGGTTCTTTTGAAATTAATTTCATGTCCTGTGGCTTTATGGTGGAGGAAAAGAGAGGAAGTATTTTCTTCTTTTCTGACTGCATTCTTGTGTTCTGCAATGTGTGCATTTATTCTCCTGTTGGTTTGTCCAATGTATGTGGCTGGGCAATTGTTGCATAGTATTTCATAAACTCCTTGGTTTTCTAGCTGGATCTTGTCCTTGGGGTTTCTTAGGATGTTGGCTATATTTTGGTCAGTGCCAAAGGCTGTCCTGATATTGTGCCTTTGGAGAATTTTGCTGATTTTATCTGTGGTGCCTCTTATGTAGGGGAGTAGGGTGATATCATTGTCCTGTTCTGTGTCTTGGCTTCTGGGGTGTGTCTCCTTTAGGATTAAGTTGGTAATTGTGTTTCTTTGGAATCCGTTGGAAATTAATACGTCAGTGAGGGTGTGTAATTCTGTTCTCAGGTGGTCTTTGTCAGTTAGGCATTTGGTTCTGGAGATGAGGGTCTTGGCTATGGAGTTGATCTGTGCAGGGTGGTGATGGGATTGTGCATTTAAGTAGTGGTTGATGTGTGTTTTCTTCTGGTGGATGGGGTGTCCTAGGGAGCCATTGGGTTTTTTAAATAAATTAGGATGTCTAGGAAGGGAAGTTGGTCATTGGTTTCTGTTTCCATGGTGAATTGCATTTTGGGGTGTAGGCTGTTGAGCTGCGTGAGGAAATTGTCCATATATATGGACTATACATATATACATATATACATATATACATACATACATACATACATACATACATACATACATACATATATATTTTCTGAGGTTCTCGCGGGTATTTGTATGTGGATCTTTGGTTATTCGGGTTTTCTCCTGCGTAAGATTGGCAGTATCTAGGCAACATTTTGATGAAGTCTCAGAAGCACAGAGCCGAAGAAAGAAGCCTGAAGATGATGAATGAGACTTCATCGAAACGTTGCCTAGATACTGCCAATCTTACGCGGGAGAAAACCCGAATAAACCAAAGATAGATAGATAGATAGATAGATAGATAGATAGATAGATAGATAGATAGATAGATATATTTGCTTTCTTAAGTTTTCGCTGGTACTTACATTTATGGAATTCAGCTTTGCTCGGGTATTTTCCCATGTCATAGTAAAGCACAACTTTAAAAGCACAACTACTATGACGTGGGAAAATACCCGAGCAAAGCCAGATTCCATATATATATATATATATATATATATATATATATATATATATATATATATATATATATATATATATATATATATATATGGATCTTTGGTTGTTCGGTTTTCTCCCGCGTAAGATTCAAGTATCTAGGCAACGTTTCGATGAAGTCTCATTCATCATCTTCAGGCTTCTGTCTCCGGCTCTGTGCTTCTCAGAGTAATGGAGATTGCAGCTGCTTCCTCCTTTTAACTGCCAGTGGGGGTGGGACTTGATTGGGTGGGGGCTTGGCTGTGTTCTGATTGGGTGAGGGTGTGTTCTCATTGGTAGGGGGTTTGGCTGTGTTCTGATTGGTTGGGGGGTTAGCCGTGTTCTGATTGGTTGGAGGCGTGTTCTGTTCAGGTGGGGGCTTAGTTGTGCTCAGGTTAGTCTTAGTTGCTGGGGGATTTGAGTTGGTGAGCTGTGATCTTGCTGTTTGGCTTCGAGTTCGTGGTCGTGCTGCATCTTCACCTAAACAGCACGCACCCCAAAATCAAGTTCACCATGGAAACAGAAACAAACAAAAAAACACCATTCCTAGATGTACTAATCTACAAAAAAATGGATGGCACACTGGGACACACCATATACCAGAGAAAACACACACCAACCGCTACCTCAATGCCCACCAGCACAGATAAACTCCATGGCCAAAACATTAATTGCCAGAACGAAAGACCTGCCAGACAAGCCACACATAAAGACTGAACTATGCACCCTGACTAAAGTACTGACAGCCAACGGCTTCCACAAAAGCAAAATCACAGGCCTGATCCACAAAAACACACTGAGACATAATGGAGACCTAGAAGATCAACAGACTATGCAACAGCTGTCCTGCCCTACATAAGAGGTACTACAGACAAAATCAGTAAGATACTACACAGGCATCACATCAAGACTGCCTTCAAAACAGACAGAAAAAGAGCAGCCATCCTAAAAAACCCCAAAGATAAAATTTACCTGGAATACCAAGGCATATACGAAGTCCCCTTTGCATCATGCCCTGCCACATACATTGGACAGACCAATAGAAGAATAAGTACCTGCCTGGATGAACACAAAAATGCAGTAAAAAAGCTGGAACACACTTCCTCACTAGTCCAACACATGAAAACAACAGATCATAGCATCGACTTCAATGGCACCAAAACCTTAGCCACTATAGAAAACCCCAGCCACAGAATTATCAGAGAAGCCATAGAGATTGAAAAAAGACCTGAAAGCATGAATAGAAAAGATGACTCCACCAGACTGTCAACTATCTGGAAGCCTGCACTTTCAAACAAAAAAATTTCCACACCACAAGCTAGCCAAACACCTGGGGGCACAAACAGATCCCCCCTGATACCTCCAGCTCAAACACACCCCAACCAGGCACCCAGATGAAACCTACTTGATAGCCGTCCATTTACTCGGAGCCAAGCTGCACTAAAAGCCTCCAATACAGGAACACAATGTTGCTAGCCAATCAAGACAAAAAAAGCTACAAAACAAAAGATATTAGAAACACCAATCAAGCAGAACGCAACAAACTCCAAGACCAATAAACACAGACCAAGACTCCCAACCAATCAGGATGAAGGAAAAACAATTCTGGCACAGCAGTAGGCTAATCCCAAATTTAAATCTGAAACCACTGTAAAAGTCTGACTCACAGACAAACACAATACAGAAGCCTGGTGATGGCAGATGAGATTCTGCCAAAACGTTGCTACAACTTTAAAAGCACAACTATAATGATGTGGGAAAATACTCGAACAAAGCTGAATAATTTATATATATAAATATATATAAATATATATATATATCGATGAAGTCTCATTCATCATCTTCAGGCTTCTGTCTTCAGCTCTTGCTTCTCAGAGTGATGTGAGATTGCATCTGCTTCTTCCTTTTAACTGCTAGTGGGGGTGGGACTTGATTGGGTGTGGGCTTGGCTGTGTTCTGATTGGGTGGGGGTGTGTTCTCATTGGTAGGGGGTTTGGCTGTGTTCTGATTGGTTGGGGGTTTGGCCGTGTTCTGATTGGTTGGAGGCATGTTCTGTTCAGGTGGGGGCTTGGTTGTGCTCAGGTTGGTCTTAGTTGCTGGGGATTTGAGTTGGTGAGCTGTGATCTTGCTGTTTGGCTTCAAGTTCGTGCTGCATCTTCATAGTGGGTGTCGGTTTGCTTCATGTATGGCTCGGAGGGGTTTGAAGTGGGTCGTGATGCAGCTGCAGTGAGGCTTCTGGTCCGTGGTCGTGTCTCATCTTCTGAGTGGGTGTGAGTCTGTTTTCTACATGGAAGTGTGGTGGTGGCATCTTGTGTGGCTCTCATGGGTGTGGGTCTGGTGTCCTTCTTCATGTTAGGTACTCGTCTGTTCATGAGGGCGGGTTTCCAAATGGCTGGAAGGCGGGAGGTGTCATCTCGTTTGTTCATGCTGTGTGGGCGTTTTTCTATCTCTATGGCTTCTCTGATTATTCTGCTGTTGAAGTGTTCGGTTTTGGCGATAGTTCTGGTATTTTTAAAGTCAATTTCATGTCCTGTGGCTTTGAGGTGTTGGACCAGGGAAGAGGTCGTTTCTTCTTTTTTGATTGAGTTCTTATGTTCTTCAATGCGTGCACTTATTCTTCTGTTAGTTTGTCCAATGTATGTGGTAGGGCAGGCAGTGCAGGGGATTTCGTATACTCCTTGGTTTTCTAATTTGATTTTGTCTTTGGGGTTTCTTAGGATGGTGGATATTTTTCTGTTTGTGCAGAATGCTGTTTTAATGTTGTGTTTTTGGAGGATCTTGCTGATTTTGTCTGTAGTGCCTTTTATATATGGGAGGAGGGCTTTGCCGTTTTCTTGTTCTCTGTCTTGGATTTTGGTTGGGGTTTCTTTTTGGATTAGGTGGGTAATCTTCTTTCTTTGGAATCCATTGCAGCTGCATCACTACCCACTTCAAACCCCTCCGAGCCATACATGAAGCAAACTGACACCCACTATGAAGATGCAGCACGACCACGAACTCGAAGCCAAACAGCAAGATCACAGCTCACCAACTCAAATTCCCCAGCAACTAAGACCAACCTGAGCACAACCAAGCCCCCACCTGAACAGAACACGCCTCCAACCAATCAGAACACGGCTAACCCCCAACCAATCAGAACACAGCCAAACCCCTACCAATGAGAACACACCCCCACCCAATCAGAACACAGCCAAGCCCACACCCAATCAAGTCCCACCCACACTAGCAGTTAAAAGGAAGAAGCAGCTGCAATCTCACATCACTCTGAGAAGCAAGAGCTGAAGACAGAAGCCTGAAGATGATGAATGAGACTTCATCGAAATGTTGCCTAGATACTTCGAATCTTACGTGGGAGAAAACCCGAACAACCAAAGATCCACATACAAATACCCATGAACCTCAGAAATATATATATATCCCCCAGCAACTAAGACTAACCTGAGCACAACCAAGCCCCCACCTGAACAGAACACGCCTCCAACCAATCAGAACACGGCTAACCCCCAACCAATCAGAACACAGCCAAACCCCCTACCAATGAGAACACACCCCACCCAATCAGAACACAGCCAAGCCCCCACCCAATCAAGTCCCACCCCACTGGCAGTTAAAAGGAGGAAGCAGCTGCAATCTCACATTACTCTGAGAAGCACAGAGCCGGAGACAGAAGCCTGAAGATGATGAATGAGACTTCATCGAAACGTTGCCTAGATACTTCGAATCTTACGCGGAGAAACCCGAACAACCAAAGATAGATAGATAGATAGATAGATAGATAGATAGATAGATAGATAGATAGATAGATATAGATATAGATATAGATATAGATATAGATATAGATATAGATATATATATATATATATATATATATATATATATATATATATATATAAATAAATAAATTCAGCTTTGTTTGGGTATTTTCCCATGTCATTGTAGTTGTGCTTTTAAAGTATGTATATTTATATATGTATATATGTACTGAAGCCTGGTGATGGCAGATGAGATTCTGCCAACACGTTGCTGATACAACTGTAAAAGCACAACTATAATGATGTGGAAAATACCCTAACAAAGCTGAATATCAAGAACCTCAGAAAATATCAAGAACCTCAGAAAACATATATCCAATGGAAAGAGAACTGAATACTTAGAGGAACAGGGAGGAAAAATACACATTTATTTTAAACAAAACGCCTGTCATCAGCTCTTCACTACACATTTCATGCAACATAGTGTAAAACTGGGACTTCTGTCATATACACATGCTCTCATTGTGAACTTCTAAACATCTTGGCAAAGTGGAAGGACCACAGATGTTAAAAAGATATTAGACTACTTCAGGGAAAGTTCATGATACAAAGTGTTATGTCAACTTCACAGCTGCTACTCCCTGAATTCAGTGATGAATTTGGCACAAAGCTCACTTTTACACCACAGTTTTGAATGAATTTTGAGACAGAGAGCAGGATTATATATGGGAGGAGGGCTTTGCCGTTTTCTTGTTCTCTGTCTTGGATTTTGGTTGGGGTTTCTTTTTGGATTAGGTGGGTAATCTTCTTTCTTTGGAATCCATTGCAGCTGCATCACTACCCACTTCAAACCCCTCCGAGCCATACATGAAGCAAACTGACACCCACTATGAAGATGCAGCACGACCACGAACTCGAAGCCAAACAGCAAGATCACAGCTCACCAACTCAAATTCCCCAGCAACTAAGACCAACCTGAGCACAACCAAGCCCCCACCTGAACAGAACACGCCTCCAACCAATCAGAACACGGCTAACCCCCCAACCAATCAGAACACAGCCAAACCCCCTACCAATGAGAACACACCCCCACCCAATCAGAACACAGCCAAGCCCACACCCAATCAAGTCCCACCCACACTAGCAGTTAAAAGGAAGAAGCAGCTGCAATCTCACATCACTCTGAGAAGCAAGAGCTGAAGACAGAAGCCTGAAGATGATGAATGAGACTTCATCGAAATGTTGCCCTAGATACTTGAATCTTACGTGGGAGAAAACCCCGAACAACCAAAGATCCACATACAAATACCCGCGAGAACCTCAGAAATATATATATATCCCCCAGCAACTAAGACTAACCTGAGCACAACCAAGCCCCCACCTGAACAGAACACGCCTCCAACCAATCAGAACACGGCTAACCCCCAACCAATCAGAACACAGCCAAACCCCCTACCAATGAGAACACACCCCACCCAATCAGAACACAGCCAAGCCCCACCCAATCAAGTCCCACCCCCACTGGCAGTTAAAAAGGAGGAAGCAGCTGCAATCTCACATTACTCTGAGAAGCACAGAGCCGGAGACAGAAGCCTGAAGATGATGAATGAGACTTCATCTGAAACGCTGTTTGTAGATACTTCGAATCTTACGCGGGAGAAAACCGAACAACCAAAGATAGATAGATAGATAGATAGATAGATAGATAGATAGATAGATAGATAGATAGATATAGATATAGATATAGATATAGATATAGATATAGATATAGATATATATATATATATATATATATATATATATATATATATATATATAAATAAATAAATTCAGCTTTGTTTGGGTATTTTCCCATGTCATTGTAGTTGTGCTTTTAAAGTATGTATATTTATATATGTATATATGTACTGAAGCCTGGTGATGGCAGATGAGATTCTGCCAACACGTTGCTACAACTGTAAAAGCACAACTATAATGATGTGGGAAAATACCCGAACAAAGCTGAATATCAAGAACCTCAGAAAATATCAAGAACCTCAGAAAACATATATCCAATGGAAAGAGAACTGAATACTTAGAGGAACAGGGAGGAAAAATACACATTTATTTTAAACAAAACGCCTGTCATCAGCTCTTCACTACACATTTCATGCAACATAGTGTAAAACTGGGACTTCTGTCATATACACATGCTCTCATTGTGAACTTCTAAACATCTTGGCAAAGTGGAAGGACCACAGATGTTAAAAGATATTAGACTACTTCAGGGAAAGTTCATGATACAGTGTTATGTCAACTTCACAGCTGCTACTCCCTGGAATTCAGTGATGAATTTGGCACAAAGCTCACTTTTACACCACAGTTTTGAATGAATTTTGAGACAGAGAGCAGGAGAACACCAATGGATTCCAATGAGCTTTGGATAAATCCCACGTTAAGCCTAAAAGTGGCTTATTTGCCAAATCTGCTGTCTCAAATTAATGCAAATGTTTATAAAGTGGCACAGATGTAGAATAAATAAATCTTGAAATAGCACATTTGTATAGAAAAGAATCTGTACAAATGCTGTTAAGAATTGAAGCTTTGGAAATTTATTTAATTAAGTAAGCTTGCTTATTGTATACAAGAGTCATGATTGTATAATATGCCATGAAAAATTTAGATAATACTGATTTATTGGAATAAATTATTTAAAAGTAATTTTAAACCACAGATCACAAGTCCAAAAACATGTGAAGTGGTCAAAAAATAGAAAACATGATTTATTTCAAAAAGAAAAAGCAATGAGTTGTAGATACCTTCCTGAACCATTCTAGATAAGCTGAAAGTTAGTAGAGGAAGAAGAAAAAACAAGATCATGTTGGTTCTTTCCAGTTTTAGCTAAACCAATATTTGAGTGATTTTACAAGAGTTTTATGAGGTTGCTACAGCTCACAGGATTAGAAATCCAACATCTTACTTGCCTCCCAATCTTCCTAGCATCCTTTCCCCCCACTCTCCTTACAACTTCCCCATATGTCAATATCTTTGTCTAAACACCTTGATCCACTTCCTGGTAGAACAACTGTATTTCAGGCACTGCCCAGAACACAACAGTTTTGAAGATATTCAGAGGGTCAAAAGAGCAAAAATAAAACTCAGAATTCTTGCAAAACATTTATATTCCTAAAGATGAAAGGATTCACAGGTTTATCATATCTTTGTTATCGTTTGTTTCATGGTTTCAAGCTCTATTCTTTTTATTATCAATAATATTCTATAATCTATGTTATTCAATACAACATGGTTAATCAATAGCAGCTTCACTTGATGTGTGAATCTACATTAAAGATACTAAGATTTATCAACTACTTTGAGCACATAAACTTTATTTTCTATATTCTCAAATATGTTGGCCATATTTCTGAATTTTTTAAAAAATAGCACATTGCCAGCAAAAGGCAAAACAAATATTATTTTCTCCCTAAGAATATGTGAACAGAATCTTTTTGGAATCAAGCAACAGAAATCAGAGTATGGCCAAGAACTGGAAGCAAAATGCATTCATTTTGATTTGAATGGATTGGGTTACTTAAGTGACTATGTCTATTTAAGACTGATAGTGAAAATTGAACTCTGCAAATTTTGCACCTTTTGTTTTCATCTCCTCCAAAAAATAATCAAAATGTAATTGCAAAAACTGAAATGTTGAGAAAGTAGGTTAATATTTTTTTGGACCCACACCTGACTGAATTCCTAGGAGAAAGTTGCTTAACAATAATTGGACACTATCTACAAAAATCTATCATTTGAGATGTATTACTGAAATCAACACAAATGCAGTTGAAGGTATTAGAACCAAAAATTGTTACACCGGTTAAATCGCATCACTGCATTTATGTTCTTCTGTTTCCTTCTCTAATGTCTTTACACAGAAAAAACATGTACCATACATGCATGCATAACCACATAGAAAGAGATGACACTGCATGTGTACAATGTTACATTCCAATCAAAGAAACAATAAACTACTTGATTTGCAAAATATGGAAGGATATTTCAGTCTCTGATAAGAAAAACATATTTATACATGTTCAAATACTGAGATTAAATCCGGTATCCCACATTGTTTTAAACAACTGTCTACTCTGTATGCAGAACTGTGATCCAAATCAATAACCCTCGCCATAAGAAAGTTTAATTTCCCTCATGACAAGGTAATCACTGCTCTTCATTTAAATAACCAGTTTATAAATGTATCAAGGGGAGTGCCATTTTTTTTATCTATAACTTGAGCTTAAGAATCAGCTTGTACTTTCCTCACAATTTTAACTGATATTCATTTCTATGTAAGTTGATATATGTATTTTTTTAAACGTGGTATGTATGCTTTAAAGTTTGCTGGTTTGGTCTTAAAAAAGAGGAAAAAGAGGTTGTTAACTACCAGAATTGCATTGAATTTATCATTCTTCTTCACTAAAACCCATACATACTATCTCCACCCTCTCCCTAGCTTGTTGTATTTTTGAGAAACGGCCATTTTATTTCACCTACTGCTGGTTTCAGACATTCTTCTCTGTTTGAAATCTCAAAATTCTGTCATTACTGCTGAATGAGTGATTAAAGATGCTGAGCTTATCTGCTGAAAAGCTGACAGGCCAGCTTCAAGATCCAAGTGCCACACAATAGGGTGTTACCTGGCCCATCTCCTGTCAACCTAGCAATTCAAAAGCATGTAAATGTGAGTAAATAGTACCAATTTGGTGAGAAGATAACAACATTCCATGTCCTCTGCATATAGCTTTGCTGGACACATGACCATAGAAGTGTCTTCAGACAACGCTGTTTCTCATCGAAGAAACAGAGATGGACACTGTCCCTAGAGTCGGATGTGACTGGACAGGGGGAACCTTTGTGTTTTATAAACCTTTACCTAATTCTAACATATCAAACATACAAACACAGAGAAAGACACACATGAACACAAATAATTAAAACTCTAAAAATATAAGACAAAAACTAATACAAATTAATGTAAAGATCAGGAGAACAAAGGAAAATAAAAATAAAAGAGAAAGCAAAAAGTGCAAGGAAAGGGAAAAAGCTAAAGAAAAATAAAAAAGTATTAAAAAGTAGCTTCTAATATTATTAACAACAGATATAAGTATAAAATTATATCTTAAGCTCTCTCTCTCTACAGTTATATCATACTTGTTTTTCTATATAATGTAGTGTATTTATTCATCAAAACCATAAATTACAAGTTCATTTTTTTTTCATTTCTTATTCCATAAGAAATTTTCAGTCACCAATAAGTCTTTTGTCTTTTCTCTAATCAAAAAAGTTAGTTTATCCACCTCAACAAGATCTCTCAATTTTACCAACCATTCACCCGTAGTGTATATTGTTAGCCCTCATCTTACAACCATTCATTTAGTGATGGTCCAAAGATACAAAAGCACTACAAAAAGTAACTTATGATGGTTTTTATTTCACATGGTCATGTGATCAAAAATGTGATGCTTGGCAATTGACATGTATTTATGATGGTTGCCATGTCCTGTGGTCATATGATCACCTTATGTGACCTTCTGACATGCACAGGGAATCTGGGGAAGCCAGATTCACTTAACAACTGTGTTACTAACTTAACAACCGCAGTGATTTATTTAACAGTTGTAAGAAGAAAGATTGTGAAATGGGACAAAACTCACTTAATACAACTCTCTTGCTTAGCAACAGAAATATTAGGGTCAATTGTGCTCATACGTTGAGGATTAACTGTAATCCCAAAGGTGCTTTTTCAGGAGACAACTGCACTTTCTTATTTTTTCTTTGAAGATGTTTTGCTTCCCATCCAAGAAGCTTCTTCAGCTCTGACCTGATAGTGGGGAATGGAAGGATTTATACCCTTCCAATCCTGTCAGAGCTTCCAATCCTGTCAGAGCTTCTTGGATGAGAAGTGAAATGTCTTCAAAAAAACAAGAAAGTCCAGTTGCCTTCTGAAAAAAAAAATATCTTTGGGACAACCATGACCTGGAAGAAACAGTTGGTCCACTAAAGAGAGAAGATGGCAAGGAAGTAACAGGCAACAGAGAGAAAGCAGAACTGCTTAACTTATTCTTTGCATCCATATTCACGCAAAAAGAAACTATAGCTCAACCCACCAAAAACATAACTGTAAAAGACAGACCACAAATAAAAGTTAAAATAAGCAAAAAAAAAAAAAAATAGTAAGAGAACACCTGTCTGATCTTGATAAACACAAATCACCAGGGCCTGATGGATTACATCCCACAGTTTTAAAGGAGCTGGCAGAGGTCACTGCACCATATCTTTCAAAAATCGTGGAGCACTGGAGAACTACCAGAGGACTGGAAAAGAGTGATGTGGTTCCCATCTTCAAAAAGGAAAAAGAAAAAAACAGACCCAGGAAACTACAGACTAATCAGCCTAATATCAATACCCGGGAAGATACTGGAAAAGATAATAAAAAAAATGGATCTGCCAACGTCTAGAAACAAGTAAAGTAATAACTAACAGTCAGCATGGGTTTGTTAAGGACAGATCATGCCAAACCAATCTTATTTCATTCTTCAACAAAGTGACTAAATTAGTAGACCAGCAAAATACTGTGGACATAATATGTTTAGATTTCAGCAAGGCATTCGACAAAGTAGGCCACAACCACCTTCTTAGTAAACTAGAAAAAAGTGGAATAGATAGCACCACCACTAGATGGACTTGTAACTGGCTGACAAGCCATACTCAATGAGTAGTCCTTAATGGGTCTAAGTCTACATGGAGGGAAGTAAGCAGTAGGGTGCCACAAGGTTCCATCTTCGGCCCAGTACTCTTCAATAACTTCATTAACGACTTAGATGAGGGAATAGAAGGGCAACCTACCAAATTTGCAGATGATACAAAGCTGCCAGGAATAGCTAACACCTAAGAAGATAGGCTCAAGATCCAGAGGGATCTTGACAGACTAGAACACTGGGCCATATCTAACAAAATGAAATTCAATGTCGAGAAAAGTAAAGTCCTACACTTAGGCAAGAAAAATCAAAAGTACACATATAGATTGGGTGAAACAAGGCTTAATAGCAGTAATTGTGAGAGGGATCTTGGAGTCTTAGTGGACAACCAGCTAAATATGAGCCAGCAGTGTGCAGCAGCAACCAAAAAAGCTAATTCAATCCTAATTTGTATTAACAGAGGGATACAATCAAGATCAAGGGAGGTACTAATACCACTCTATAAAGCCTTAGTAAGACCACACCCAGAGTACTGCTTCCAGTTTTATTCACCACATTATAAAAAAGATGTTGAGATACTAGAAAGAGTACAGAGAAGAGCAACCAGGATGATTAGAGAACTGGAGACTAAAACATATGAAGAACGGTTAGAGGAACTGGGCTTGGCTAGTCTTGGAAAGAGAAGGACCAGGGGAGACATGATAGCAGTCTTCCAATATTTGAGGGACTACCACAGAGAGGAAGGGGTCAAGCTATTTTCTAAAGCACCTGTAGGCCAGACAAGGAATAATGGATGGAAACTGAACAAGGAGAGATTTAACCTGGAAATAAGGAAAAACTTTCTGTCAGTGACAACAATCAACCAATGGAAACAGCTTGCCCTCGGAAGTTGTGGGAGTGCCATCACTTGAGACTTTCAAGAAGAAATTGAACTGCCATTTGTCAGAAATGGTGTAGGGTCTCCTGCTTGGGCAGGGGGGTTGGACTAGATGACCTACAAGGTCCCTTCCAACTCTGATTATCTGTTATCTGAGAATCTCTACAAAGTACCTGTAATGTTGAATCTTTCCATTATTGCATCCATAATCTTGCTGCAGTAACTGTATATTGACATTATCTTCCATGGTTTTTTTTTTTCTTCTGTTTATCTATTAGTCCTAAAAGGAAAAATTCTAAGTCTGGCATATAATACTCTAACAGAATTTCAGCAAGGCACTAGCCAGTTTACTTCCAACATTTCAAAGCCACTTCTGTCACACCTGCAGAGATAAGTGAGCAGTTTCCAAAGCAGCTAAGTGAGCCTGGAAAATAATGCAGACACTTTACTGGTTTGAAAAGAGGTACTTTATATGTGCTTCCACATATTCCCACCACTCATTCTTCAAAAGATTTGTACATGCACCCTTAAGAGATGGAGTATATCTGTAGGAATGAGAGTGCATTATGCTGCAAGATTGAGAGAGATAAGAAAATAAACCTGCAAATCACAGGAAAGTTAAAATTTATATCAGTGGTTCTCATTACTTCTATCATCATCATCATCATCATCATCATGATCATCATCGGCTCAAATTGTTTTCCCTAGCCCCAATCTTTTTTCTTAAGAACATGTGAGAACTGTAAAACAGAAACAAAATAGAATTGTGTACCTGCAGCAACCAAAGGGGAGTATTTTGCCAATTCAGAGCTTTCCCAAGAAGAGACTAGACAAACAGCCTCTACAGTCCCATGGAGTGGTGGTGGGTAAGGTTCAGGGTCAGCACACCCCAAAATCTCATAGGATACATCTAGTGGCTTAGAAAGCTATAGCTTTAGTCTGGCAAGATTCTGTCTATTAGGTGTAAGCAAATAAAGGATTGGACTCAATTGGATTTCACAATCTTGTCTCTGGGCTTAGGCCTGACAAACATGGTACTCTTAGATTCTATTCAGCCACTCCCAGGATATTCAACTTCCCATCAATATATCTATTCAAGTATGCCAGAATAATGTTCATATTCTATTTACTGTGCTTAGTCTCTTTCAGGAAACTTTTTTCCTAAATTTTAGTTTAGTTTCTGTAAATCTTGTGATCACACCAAGTCTGGTGAGAGTGTGCTGCTGCATATGAAAGACAAAAACCATTTTAGTTTTTAAAGTACAATACTGAGAATGAATTTACCATCATAAAAAGATGGTGCACATGTATTTTATGATGTGTTAGAGCTGTATGTTTTGTGCTTTACAAAGCCATTCTCCTTTTACCTTCAACACTTTCCCAACTTCTGAAATATGATTAATAGCTGTCTCTCTATTACAGTTTTATAAAGATTGCTATATCCTTTATTTTGGTTTGCCAAGAGGTACAAAACAACTTACCTTTAAAATAAATTTCATATTTAGGCTCAAATCTTTTGACCAGCTAACTCAAACAGGATTAGCAGCCACAATTTCCTAGTAGTAGGGCAAATTTACTATTCACATGTTCAACTATGCTCTTTCTTTTGTCTTTCTCTCAAATGTTTAAGGAAGAATCGAGACATTCAAAAGACACCAGAAGTTAATCAGAAGGAGGCGTGCTTCAAATTAAAACTTTCTATTTATATATACATTCATAAATGTCATACTTTGATAAAAAAATATTTTAGAAGCATTTTTTTATCAGACTTATTTTTATCTGCACCCAGCTACTGGCTAAAATTACAGATGTTTTATCACAAGACAACCTTCAACAGTGGAACATAATTAGAAAAGGCCATTACGCTTTCCAGATCATTTGGCCAGTGTTACTGGGATCTAAAACTAATGCATACAACTGTGACTATTGAATACAACTTCCAACAACAGTAGTGTTTTCCTCCAAGACTTGCTTCTCTTTCCAAACTGTGAAAGCTTCTTTCTCGTAGCGTTAATCCTACATTATGTCTGTCAAAACATACTTATTTCACAGATCAAAAACCTCTACAGCCTTTGGGATTCAAAATCACACAGAACATCTTGGGACCTGAGCTTCTAATACTGAATTAAGTATGCCAGTGTTAGTAAAGCAGGAAAAGCAAAATAAGAGCATTTCAGAGTAAAGTAGACAGGTTCTCAACATATCACACTTATTTTTGTATGAATGTAAATAGAGTATACAGAGAAATCTTGCATACAAAATTCAAAATTCTCGTAATCCTTGTTTACAATACGCCTGGTGAAATTAAAATAGGCTTAACTAAGCAGTGCTTGTGAATATTAATAAATCTATATCCCAAACCTTCTTTTTTTAAAAAAAAAGATCAAAAGAAAATAGTTTTCAAAGTAATTTATATTTATACAGCTCTTTTTAAATGTGAAATTATCGGAACACTGCACATTGTAATAAAGCAGGGCTGAACCTCATTTTAAAAACAAAGTATCAAATTGTATTTAAATTACTAGAATAATATTCAACTTCAAAATAACATATGTGTGTGTACCAAGCAGCTTTATACTGAACAAAATCTTTGTTCCACAAAGGATGGTGTTTTAAACTATCCAGATACATTCTCCCGGCATTCAAAAAGTTTTGAATTCATTCAAACTCTACTGGTGAAAATAGTTTTTACATGCAAAATATATATTTGATCACAATCTCAGAGTACCCAATTTTAATCAGGCCAGGGATGACCTTTAACTTTTAGTGGAAGGTCCACCTCCAGCGATAAGGGGTACAAGATAAACATGAATTTTGATTTAATTCAATTTTGAGGGAATATGCGGATTTCCTCTGTATTTAACTATTTCCCCTTATTACTTATATTGAACATTCATTTGATAGCCATTTCAAGAAAGGATCTGAGAGGGTAGGATTTACCAGATGTCCTGCAAAAAGACAACATATCCTCCTTTTTGTCCTTAAGTCCTCAATCCAACAGGCATAACCTTAAAATAAAATAGTGTCCATTGAATGTCTTTTTTCCCATATTGAAGTATTTTCACAATAGCATTTCATACTGGTTAGGGAATTCTGGTAGTTGAAGTCCTAACATCTTAAAGTTGCTGAGGTTGAGAAACATTGCTCAGTAGGCTAGCCTACTGCTGTGCCAGAATGTTTTTTTTTTCTTCATCCTGATTTTCTTCATTCTTCAACCAATCAAGATGAAGAAAAAACCATTCTGGCACAGCAGTAGGCTAGCCCCAAATTTAAAACTGAAACGGCTGTGAAAGTCTGACTCGCAGACGAACACAACACAGAAGCCTGATGATGGCAGATGAGATTCTGCCGAAACATTGCTACAACTTTAAAAGCACAACTACTATGACGTGGGAAAATACCCGAGCAAAGCCGAATGCCATATATATATATATATATATATATATATATATAAATAAATAAATAAATAAAATTTGGCTTCTGGATAGGATATACAAGGCTACATTTGCATCATGACTCACAACAGTTCTAAAAAATCAAGAATGTTTTTGGCTCTTGTCCAAAATGTTTCCATTGCCTAAAGGGATGAAGAAAGTGTGTGTGTGTGTGTGTGTGTGTGTGTGTGTGTGTATGATTATAGTAATTGTGTATTTGTATTCACATATGTATGTGTTTATGTATATACTCAGGTATGTCTCAGGTGTGAGACCTGGCTTGTCAACGTTGCAATTTTTTATAAATCTAGGTGAAATATAAAAACAGGATGATTCCATTCCTTTCTAGCACTGATGATGTTACCTACTTGAGTAATAAAATATCTTCAAGAAAATAACCAAGTTCAAAGAACATCAAGGACCCCACAGTTCAACCCTGAGCTACAAATAGTCTCTTTTGTTGGTAATGTTTTATTTGCCTGGCACAATTTCAGATATAAAATCTCACATTTTATAAAAATTAATGTCAAAAGCCAAAGAGAAAAATGTTGCTGGTTTCTTTTTCTCAGAGGACTTGGGAATCCTTTTTTTAAAAAGCAAATAAGAAATATGATTTGATGACAATCAGTGGGGATTATCTGCCCAATGGAAAACGAATTTCAATTTGTTTCAATGCATTTGCAAAAATTGCATCTTTACTCCTAGCAATTTAAACTAGTTTCCTTTGATTGTTAAAAAAAAAGCAAAGCCAAATAAATTTATTAAGCTGACTTCAGTTAGTGAAATATATTTTGAAAATAATATATTTTTTATCAAATAAAACTGAAAAACATAATATATAATGCATATGTGAACTTTAAATTATATTTTTCAGAATGCTAAATTTGAAAGCCAGTCTGTCTCTTGTATGCAATTATTGTTTTATTATTACATTGCACTTTATAAGTAAATAAATAAAGCCTATTGAAGCAAAGTAACTTTATTAGAGTGAGTTTTAAAATAGACATTGCAACATATAATTAACATGGCTCCAAGTTCATTTCCAATCCCAGTTTCAAAGTACTGGCATTAAATTATCCCTTCATGATGTGATCATATTATTTGAAGAATCAAGTTTTCCCATGGATAGTTCCCCACTCCCAAGATATCAAGGTCACATTCCAGAGTGGGCCTTTTTTGTAGTAGCTTCTGATTTCTGGAATAGTACCAATTATACTCTTTCTTTAAGGATGAGCAAACATTTTCTTATTCTCCCAGGCATTTTAATAGTGAATGTGCTAATCTAAACATAAAAAAGGGTTAGGAAATTGGTAACTATTCAAGCTCTTGCTTTTATATTTCTAGCATTTTAAAATATACTATTTAATTACTGTATCTTACTATATATTTTAATTATACAATGATTTTAGTATCATATAAGCCTGTTGTTATTATATACTTGCCAAATCTGTTAGAAATATATGCAGGCATAAGAAACGTTTGAAAATAAAGATGGATTGTCATTAAAATGACCAGCCTGTGTTTTGCTAAGTTTTTAATCTTCCTCTGTAATAGATATAGCAACATATGATCCAGAATAATAAGTTTGGCTGGGTTTTATTTTATATGATCCAGAATAATAAGTTTGGCTGGCACCAGTCACTTACATAAAGTAAAGTTTTAGAAAACACACTCTGTTTGTGACAATATCATGTATTTGGCTCTGTCTAGCAAGCTCTATTATAAACCATAATTTTTGGATTAGCATGTTGTAAGAAGCTAGGCAGTTGAAGTCTATTTGGCACAAATGAATAAACTGCAGATGACTTATTTAATGAAATAACATGATATAGCATACAGTATTAAATAGCCAGAGTGAGAATAACAGATCATACATTTTGATAGTTAAATGTTGTTATCACCAAAGAAAGAGAAACTAAATATAAGATTGTAGATTTTAATACCATCATATCTTTTTCACCTAATTTTATATCAAAACTTGTACTTTTTCACTATTTTCATTCAACATGATGGGATATAAATCATTTTCATTTTTTCCAACAGAGAAAAAAACCTGAAATAATTTTAATACAGGTAGTCCTTGTGTTGGACTTCAACAATGCTGCCAACGGAATGAAGCCCAACACGTCATCATGGTTGCCCATCCTGACAGTCCCAGGTTGATGACAGCTGATGAATCCAGGCGCACCTCCTCTCCCTACTTCGGCATAACCAGCTGGGAGGCTGTCTTGTTAGCTGTTCAGTGTTTTGCGGCCCACTACGCACGTCATCATGGTCAGGGCAAGGTGCCTATCCCAGCGACCCCAGGACAATGACAGATAATGAATCCAGGTGTACCTCCTCTCCCTACTTTGGCGCGACTGGCTGGGAGACTGCCTTGTCAGCTGTTTGGTGTTTTGCAACTGTCTAAGCACAACACCTCTCCCTCTTTTCAGCACGACTAGCCGGAAAACATTTCAGGATATAGTATCGGCTGGTCAGTGTTTCATATGGGGGATATTGGCTCAGTTGGATCAGGGTGGGAAGACACCTGGGGGGGAGGTATTATTTGGGAATTTGCACCGTGATTAGAGTTAGAGTTGGGTGGAGGCGCATGAGATTTCTGTAGGCGGATGTTGGGAGTTTGCTCAGGTGGGTGTTATCTAATTATTGGGGGTGAAAAGGGATTATAAAAAGCATCAAGAGGCAGACTCTCTCAGCACTGGCTTTGCTCGGAATTGCTGTTTGTTGCTGTTGTTGGAGGAAACAAGCCATAATAAACACGCCTTGCCACACCAGGACTGTGAGTAAAGTGTTTTATTGTACAAGTTTCAACAAACTCAAGCAGAAGCTGACAGAAAGCCAGCGCTTCCTAACATCTGCTCCATTAGTGAGACACCTACTTGAGGAACCATGGCAGAAGGTAAAGACCCAGAATGGTTGGATAAAGAGGGCTTCGAAGAGGTTGAAGAGAGTGGTGAGAAGAGACAGGAATGTGAGGATATGGGGGAGAAGAAGGAGGCTACCCCAGTGGCAGTACAGCCAACAGTGAGGCCAAAAAACAACCAGAGAACTGTGATTGAGTGAACGGAGTTACGTTCCTAAAGGGCTTCAACAAATGGAATGAACATTAGATTGGAAAGTGAAACAGTGGCCTGGGGCAGAAGATAGCTGATGGATGGTTCCACAAAGTGAAGGATTTCACATATGTTTCGATATCAGACTGCATGCCTGGCCACCAAAACTGTCATTTTGCCAAATGTAATGTTTTCAAGAATCCATAATGTCCTGCTTGCTTAACATCATGACATTGTTTCAGCACCACTGATTTTAATACGAGAAGGGCAGATACAGATGGTGTGTATTCAAATTAAAAGGGCAGCTTCAGATTTAAAACCATTAGTGTGTGTCTAAGTCACAGATGTGATCCTCCAAGTAAACAGCAACAATCACTATTATTCATCTGCAGGCAGAGTGACGTAAGCAGAAGTCTAATGAATATTTCTCCAATATTCTGTGACTAAGACAAGTTAAATGTCCTAATGGTCTTTTAATAAAGATGGTTATTTTCATTTATTTCTGCTTGTGAACTTCACAGTTGAACACAGTAACATGTATTCTTGAGCCTATGTGAGAAAGCTCAGGTGTTGCTTACTCTCTCCAACCCCCCATATTGTAAGAAGAGCACTCATTTATTTCAGAGCTGCCAAATGCAGCAACCATTTGCCAAAATTCCAATTTAATTCATCTTGTTCTGCAGAGCTCCATTTCCCAGAGGTAAGTACTGCTGTCTCATGAGAGAGAGTCATGCACAATTACACTATGAAGCGGCAAACAGCCAACAATCTTGCAAAAGCTTACACAGCATTTTTTTCCTTTTCTTGTAGCACAGAATGCCAGTTGATGTAAAAAGGCCACTACTTTTCATATATGATGGCAATCACCATGCTAAAACTATATTTGTTTGTGACAAACAGGGAAACAAAATGAAATGCTGGAAGTCACACAATTAAACTATGGAACTATGTTCATGCTATGGCAAAATAGCTTGTTAAAGTTATGTGGCTGAGGTTGTCTTAATAAACTGCAAAAAGCCTGCTCCTTGCACTGATCACCTCAGATCAATATATGTTTTTTCTACCTTCTCAAGGGACCAACTATCAAATGGATTGGCAGCAGACAAATAGGAAGCACAAGCTTAACTGATATACAGTAACTACATGCTGAGATTGCTTTAATAGGATATTCCACACACATGAACAATAAACCTTCCAATATATCCTAGTTATCATATCTGAGTTACAAACTCCAGATTATCACTAAATGGTAACAAAGTGACATAGAATACATTAACTCTCTGCTATCATCTTAGCTGTTGTGCACAATTTTGCATTCCAGATAGCAATAGCAACAGCACTTAGACTTATACACCACTTCACACCACTCTCTAAGCAGTTTAGAGTCAGCTTATTTCCCCTAACAAGCTGGGTCCTTATTTTACTGACCTCAAAAGAATAGAACATTGAGTCAACCTTGAGCCTGCTGAGATTTGAATCGGCAAACTGCTAGCAATCGGCAGTCAGCAGAATTAGCCTGCAATATTGCATTCTAACCACTGCACCACCGCAGCTCTAGATATCATAGGTCTGTTTCCATTAGTAGCATAATGGCTATATGGGACACCAATATTTTGAAATAAATGTATTATTGAATATAAATTACAACTATGAGACAGAATTATTGTCATCATGTTTTGCATAAAAAAATTAACAGATTGATGTGACTCTTAAGGATGAAGGGTAATTTATAACATTTGGAATATTTAAATTTAAAATTTCATAACCGACGCTTTGCAAACTTATATGCAAACTAAACAGCGTTATTCATTGTTCAATCTGTTCATTCCTCTGAATTTTGATTTGATAAAATGCCTTAACATCAATGTATTAAATGTTTTCAGTGAATGTTATTATATTTGAAACATGTCAATGTGTGACACAAATTTAACATCAGAGATATTAACTGGTAATAGGCAATGTGCATAAGTGCCTTAAGTTTCTCATGAGATGCTTTTCAATCACTATATTTTAAATGATTATTAGTGGGCAAAAAAGAATAAGAGGTACAATTTGCTAGGTCAGTTAAACATACATCCTTTCTTCTGAAAATATTAGAAAACTATAATTTTTGTAAGTTTGGGAAATTAATAGTTTTTGGCATACCTGATCAGCAAAAGGAAGAAAACTGCAGCAAAGGTCAGTAGGGGTGGCTGGGGTAGTGGGCAGTGACATGAAGCCAAAAGGGGAAAGATGGGATGGTGATACAGTGATTAGAAAGCAGTACTGCTACTTCTGCTGACTGCTGGCTGCCTACAATTTGGCAGTTCGAATCTCACCTGGCTCAAGATTAACTCAGCCTTCCACCCTTCCAAGGTCAGTAAATGAGGACCCAGATTGTTGGTGGCAATATGCTGTCTCTGTAAATTGCTTAGAGAGGGCTGAAAAGCACTTTGAAGTGGTATACAAGTTTAAGTGCTATTCATAAATGCAGGTGGCCTGGTATGGTAAGCACCCGAACTGATTCATGAGAGTGCTGCAACAGTTATAACTTTGAGGACCAGCTGTAACTACCATTCATTCAGAACTGTAATAACTGAATCGTTGCTGAATGAATAGTAGTGAAGCGAGAACCACCTGTAGATTTAAGAAAATTCAGTTATTTATCTTAGCAGCTAAAATATTCCGCAGCTCATGAATGTTAGAAACACAGGTATTGCCAGCTTTGGAAGCCATATTGAGATTTGATGCTCCCAGGCTGCCACAGGTAATGTGATACGCAGGGGAAAAACCTGCATATAGCACACAGTTTTCACTAATTTATCCTGATGCAGCAAATCTCCTAACCCGTAAGTCACAATGACAGCAAAAACTACCAACTGGAGTGTTGACAGATAGACCTTGATATTTATCTGAGAATCTGATCTTCATGAAACACACTTTTTGAATTAACAGCCAGCAAGACTGCTTATGTGGAAGGGAATGGCCATAAAAAACTGAAATATATCCAAATCCAATATCTAAGAAAAAAATGTTATTCAATATTTAGAAGGGTAGGAGTACAGGAAGTGGGAGTTTCTTCCCAGTAGATTTTACTACCACCACTACAGATTTGCCCTGCAAAATCTAGTATAATTTTTTAAAATGAATGTTTTGATGGGGCTCAATCCCATTGATTTTGCTGTATTTCAGGGAAGAAGAAGAAGAAGAAGAAGAAGAAGAAGAAGAAGAAGAAGAAGAAGAAGAAGAAGAAGAAGAAGAAGAAGAAGAAGAAGAAGAAGAAGAAGAAGAAGAAGAAGAAGAAGAAGAAGAAGAAGAAGAAGAAGAAGAAGAAGAAGAAGAGGAGGAGGAGGAGGAGGAGGAGGAGGAGGAGGAGGAGGAGGAGGAGGAGGAGGAGGAGGAGGAGGAGGAACAACCACCTTCAAATACTGGTGCTTCCCTTGGTAGAAATGCCTTTAATCAGTTCAGAAGATAAATTTCATTATTTTTCCTAATACCTGTTTATGTTCACTTTACAAACAGGGAAAAGCTAATTACTTTGCAGTGCCAGTAAAACCTATCCAAGGAATACAACACTTTTATCTAATGCCACTAACAGAGGGACCAAGCTGCTCTGAATTATCTCTGAGATCCAAGTGTGTTTGTCATATTACCATATTTTCTCCTGCACCTCCCATTTTCTTCCCCTCTATATACATTCCATAAGGCTTCATTTTCATTTCAGATTGCTACACTGGTTATGTTTGCGACTAAGATGACTTTCAAGTCATTGAAAATGAATTCAATTGCCTTATATTCTTCCATAAAAAGTTTGGCTGCCTTTATATTTTTACTGAATACAGAGATTGCCACTGAATAAATTTATCACAATTCAAGTCAGAAACAGCCATTTATGCAGGAACTGATTTTGTGACATAATAATAAGCACAAGCCAGGTACAGAGCAATATCAGTCAAACACTCAGAGTCATTACATTATGCTGAAAGCTATGTTAATATATGCTACATACAAATTGCAGATTCAGAAAGTAATCTCCATTAGATTTTTATTAACAAACCTATGAAGAATTCAACACATGTAGCACTTTAAAATAGAAAATAAACATTAAGTTCCAGGAAGATAATGGAAGACACAGCATCTCCTAATATTAAAAAGCATGAAATAAGGACGTGATATATGGATATATTTAACACAAAGTGAGAGTTTAAATATCTTTATCAGATTTGCAGATAACACAAATAATAGAGTAGAGTATATACCTCAGGAGACAGTAGCAAAATTCAGAAGGATATTGACAAGCTAGAACAATTGGTAGAAACCAATAAAATTGATTTCGGCCAAGACAAATGAAAAGGCCTTCAAAGAGCAGAATAAAAAAATAAAGGTATAAGATGAAGTAACCATACTCTACAGGTGGAACATATCTGAATATTGGATTATAAAATAAATGTGAGCCAATAATATGATGCAGTAGCAGCAAAAATAAAACAAATGCAATCCCCCCAAAAGCAGAAATATAATATCATGATCAAGACTTCTGATTCCCTTTTGCAATACCATTGTAAAGCATTCCATAGTCACATGATTGCATTTTACGACAGTTTTACTGAATATTGGCATTTTGAGATTTTGGTAAATCCAGCCCATATCAAACCATTGGTTCAGTTAAGAAGAATGGCATTCACTTAATTCTATCACAATTGGCAATATGAGACCATTTCACTGGGTAACATGTACCATAGTTGAATTGGCTTTACTGCTAGGATATATTTTTTTCTAACAGTCAATCAGAATTATCTTCCTGTAACATAAATCCATTATTCTATATTCAGAACTTTGGTATGAGAACAGGTCCTGACCTTCTTAGTGTTATCCTCTTAGGTGTTTGAAGGGAACTATCATGTCTTATCTAGTATTGCCTCTTTTCCTTCCAAGGATCTTTTCTCAGTGTTAAACTTCCCCAGCTCCTTCATTTTTTTCTTCAAATAAATAAATTTCTAGTCCCCTGTTCATCCTTATCACTTTCCTCTAAACCTGTTCCAATATCTCCAAATCCTTCAAAAATGTGGAGCTCAGAATTGGTATTCATTCTTGATATTAAGTCTGATCAAAACAAACTAAACATACTGTAGCATGATTCAGAAAACATACAAAATTGCACTTGCCTTTTTTGCAGCCCCATCACAATATTGCCCCATAATTTAACTTCCAATCAATTGTAAATTTCTAATGGCTGCATCACAAATTCTGTAACCAAGTTAGATATTCTCTTTTGTATACTTATGTGTTTGATTTCTCTTTCCTAGGGGAACTCTAAGGCAGTGGTCACCAACTGATGGCCTGTGGCCCAATGGTGGGCTGCGAGAAAATTTTGGTGGGCCACAGAGAAATGTCACCCCAGAGCACCCCCAAAGCAATTAATCCAGGCTGCGCAGGAACACAAGGCTGTGCCACCCACATGGCCCATGGGAACCCTCCCTGCCCACTCACTCCTTATCTGGCAAACTTGCCTGCTAAATTGCTATTTTTCCTTTTTTTTTCTTTCCGACATTCTGCTGTGCTGGGAAATTTAGATTAGCTAGAAAGTAGGAAATGGTTGCATTTCTTACTTTCTAGCTACTCTTTAGATTGTCTGCTCTGCTTTTAAGTACAGCCGAACCTCCCTTAGGACTGAAGTTTCTATTATTCAGTGCAGACTCACGGCAAGTAAATTTTATGTGACAGACTCAGGCAGCTGATGGCAGATAGATAGATCACTGAATGATTCTGTGAGCAACTCAATCTGCCTGCTTCCTATGCCTGATGTTGGGTAAAAGTTGCTCTTTTTTATAAAAAAAAATCATTATTTAAATACATGTTGTGTTATGAGTTAATTTTGTGAGTTTACTTGCTAGCAAATTTTATCAGTTTGCTTGCAAGCAAATTTTATGTGACAGACTCAGGTAGCCGATCACAGATCTCTGAATGAATCTGTGATTCTGTGAGGAGCTCAATCTGCCTGCCTGTTTTGCCTGATTTTGGGTAAAAGTTGCTCTTTTTTATAAAAAAAAATCAATATTTATATAAATATTTATAATATTTACATACAAGCCATGCCCAACCAGACACATGACCATCAAGCCACATCTACAAATTAGGCCATGCCCACAGAATCAGTTAGTGGTCCCTGGGATTTAAAATTATGAGTTGGTTGTCCCTAAGGTCCCAAAGGTTGGGGACCCCTGCTCCAAGGGATTCCTGTAAGAAAAGAGAAAGGCCATCGATATTTACCTGGATGTCCTTGTCAAAGAGCAGATTAAATTAGATTAACAGAGTTGGAAAGGACCTTGTAGGTTATCTAGTCTAACCCCCCACCCAAGCAGGAGACCCTGCACCAAGTATAAAATAGTCATCTTTCTCCCTATATACTTGGCCTTCCTACACCTGCAAGTGTTGTCTCTGTATGGATAATATGCCATACTGCTGTGTGTACACTTAATTGCCATGTTAACCAGCCCATTCTTAACTAGCTATTATACCTACCCCATTCCATTGTATTATTAAGAAAGTTACCCAATTAAAAATGATGCAAAGTTAATCTAGAAATATTTGCTTTTGATAAATCAATGCTGTCTTCTGATAATCAGGTATTATTTTTGTGTCATCTGAAGAGCCACTTCGAGAATCTTCCTTGGGGTTGGTTAGACTGATCAGCCTGTAGTTGGTAGATCTTTTTCTTCTTTTTTTAGTTAAAAAAAAGATTTGTTTTCTTCCAGTCATCTGGCACTTCAACAGCATTTCTCAAAATAATATACAGTACGAGCATTCAGCCACACCATTAGTTGGTCCCTTCTGTGTTCTAAAAAGCAATTAGTCTTGTCATAAAAGTTTACATTCATTCAAACTGAAGTATTCCCTTGACCATACTTCTATCAGTTTCAGATTTTAATTCTGCCCCTTTATCCTGCTCTCTCAGTTTCCTGATTAAGACACATATTTTTATGATACAAAAGTTCAAATCAGAGGGAAAATTCAATAGATTCATCTTTACAGTGTTACTTGTTAAGTGTTTGCCAACATACTGATAAATTGACATATTGTTTTGTCTTTTAGATTTTTTTAGTTCTTTTTGCTATTTTTAGCATCCTTTCCTAAATTCAACAGATTCTAAGCTTTCACTTTTCTGATTCAAATGTGTAGTTTGAAGCTACTTCCTATTGTCCACTAACATTGTTACCAATAGAAGAGACTATTTGTAGCTCATAGTTGAAATGAGGGGACTTTGATGCTCTCTGAGCTTGGTTGTTTTCTTGCAAACATTTCCTTGCTCAAACTAAGTTGCATCAGTGCTATTTGGCTTTCTAACAAATCTCCATCAACAAGCAAATAGACATAAAAACATCTATATACTAAGCAAAAGAAACAACCCCCCAAAGGAGACAAAAAGACCAGAACATCTCCCTGGCAATAATCAACACTCACATGAGTAAAAACCAAGATTAACATTAGGCCAACAATCAAGCAGCAAACAATACCCCAATCAAGGAACTGCCAAACAAGCTAAAATAAACAGCCCAACCAAAGAAACACTAAAGCCATTTTCTGCAACACTGGTAGGACAATCCACTAGAACATAAAATGTGAGCAAACCCCACTCCCTACTAGCACTCATATTACCTAGTTTAAGTAAAGAAATGTCTTCAAAAAAAAAACCCCAACAACAACCAAGCTCAGAGAGCCGAAAGGATCCCTCACTGATATTTTTTCAGCTGTCCTCTATGTATTCTTTCCCTTCATTTGATTTTTTTGCGGTTATAACTATCTCCTTATTGAGGAACTCCTATCCATCTTGAGCTCTTTTCCTATGAACTTCTTTTGGCATAAAACCCTACTTATCATTGTTCTAAGTTCATTAAAATCTGATCCTTTTAAAATACAAAATGAGCATTTAAGTATGCTCAATTTTAGTTTCTCTTCAAAGCAAAAAATCCATACATGTTCACCTGCTACTTTCACTTCTTCAAGTAAATCATATATATTTAACATTTATCACATCAAAGTATCATGTTAAGGACAACAAATTTTGTGCCTTCTTGTACCATCTGAAAGATACATTAGTCAGAAAGACAAATCATGCTTAGCAGATTCATCTTTTAATTGATGTTGGTGTCATTAAAATGTTTCATCACTATGTTATACCTTTTTGAAACACACTTTTCTCTTGAAAGGCACTATCTTCTCTTCAGTTTGGTAAATAATAAACAGAAACAATACTTCTTCCTTCATGACCAAGATTATGTTTAAATCATTATCAAGTT
This sequence comes from Pseudonaja textilis, assembly GCF_049901715.1. Lineage (NCBI taxonomy): Eukaryota > Metazoa > Chordata > Lepidosauria > Squamata > Elapidae > Pseudonaja > Pseudonaja textilis. The sequence goes on along the minus strand of NC_141992.1, from coordinate 28,380,059 downwards.
ATTGACTTGGTATTGATTTAGATTTTATTTTGTATTACTGAGGAGGAATGGGTAATTTTAACTTAGTGAGCAACTTTTCCTCCTGTCCTATTTCTTATGTCTCTTTGAATAATCATGAGAGACATCCTATAAAGTCTCCTTGGCATCAATAAAATCCTATTTTCCTTTCCATAGTCACAACTCAAGCTGAACATTAGTATATAGGCAATGAAAGCAATGAACTTTACAAGGCAATATTCTGATTTTTCACTGAGTAGTTTAAGAGCCCCATTTCAGCAGTGCAAAATATATTCTACATTTCTTGTTTACAGTTGTCACTCTTATCTATTCAACTTTCTCTTCTGTTTGACATTCTCCTTACATTGTTTCTTCCACCATCACTTTCCATCTTTTTTCTTTGAACCATTAAGTCCTTGTCTTTAGTATTTATCGCTCTGATCCTTTGACTTTTTTCTCCAAGGACTGTTTTGTTGCAAATGTATGCCAGATTATTTTCAGTCAGAACACACATGTCTCTGTTATTTTTCCCTGAGGTAATGTAAAATCTCAGGACACATGATAAAAATAAATGGGAGATTGCAGGAAGGTAATAAATGCAGTCCAAAGTTGTGAACAAAGCTGTATTCATTTGTAATTGTACATGACTGCATACTCATGAGGCTCTCCTTTTCCCTTAATTACTTCAGTACAAGCAATTTTATTAGTGTACTTTGCAGCATCATTAACTATTACTTTAGGCTTAATATTAAAAATAATGAACTAATACAATATTAATGATATTAATTAATATCATCAAAGCTTACTTATCCCCTGATATAAAGAGCCTAAGAAGTTATTCCTATCTACCATTTAGCTGTAAGAAAAAGACACAGACTGAATCAGGGAAAATCAAGGTGAAGAAGAGACTCTATTTTTGTCCACTTCTTAACAGAAAAACAGAGTTGGAAGGGACCTAGTTCAACCTGCATGAGCAGGAGCCTCTATACAGCTTTCCAATGTCTTCTTGAAAGCCTCCTGTGATAGGGCACCCATAACATCTGAAGGCAAGCCATTCCACTGGTTGATTGTTCTCACTGTTAGGAAATCTAGAGTGAAATCTATTATTATCCACACAGTCATGGAATCACTGAAGAACTTAGAGAAAGAAAGAAATCAGGAAAAAATGCCGGGCAAGTATGGTTACAATTAAAGGAATAAGAATCAATAGGCTGGGTCAGCTTGCTTTGAACATTGAATAAGGAATTCTTTTCCACAAAGATGTAGACTTTCTGAGGAAAAATGAATTTATGTTTACATACCAACCATAGATAGAAGTAAAATATGCACGCACGTAAATATACATACAGAAATAGTCCTCCTGTGTTTCAATATGGTGAGAGGGAATCACTCATAAATAAAAATAGCTTTCTATCAGAGAAGAAGGATATTCCTTTCCAACAGAGATAACTTAGTTTTTTCCCCCTAGTTATAGGCTAAAGGGGGATCTGTCTATCAGCACATGAATCCTCTCAATTGTGGTCTTCAGTTTCCCAAAATAGAAAAGCAGGTGGTATATACACAATCATGGAATGAATTGTTATTATATCTATAATAATCCACATCTTGTGTTTCACATTTAAAGTACTATATTTGCATAGTCTGCTTTTTTCACAGTCAGCATCATTTTCTCATACTCTTATTAATCTGAACATTTTGCTCCAGAAACATCCAAAGGAGGACACTCACTAGCAAAAAAGTAGTCTGGCTAGTATTTATCATTCTTAAAATAAACAAAAACCTTCTCTTGAGAACAGAGATAACATAGCAGTCTCTAAAGTAACTGTACAAAGTAGTTAACAATTCTCTTCATTTCGTCCTCTCATTTTTAAAATGTTCTACACATATTTTCCAGCTTTCTTAGTTACGATCATGTGCTTAGTTGTGATCATGTGCTGCAGAAAGAATAATTCTCAGGCAAAAATAATAATAATAAAATAAATAAAAAACCTGGCCACTGTAAACATGAATGAGTCTTTTGAAAAATGAAGCTGGTTTTGAATGAACTGCATATCTCTCTGACAGTAATTTAAAAATATATTTTTTCCCCTAACATCTGGATCTATACTCAGCAGGATATTAATCAATCTATGTGTTATTTTAACAATATTTATAAAGTACCTAAAGAAGATCTAAGGTAGGGTATATTGCTGGGTGACATAATGATTAATATCAGATTGCTGTACACAATATCCTTATGAGTCAAAGGTTACTGAAAGAAAATTATTTTAAAGGTTTTCAAAACTGACATGGCAGGTCAGAGCCAAGCAGTTTTCTTGGAAGCAACATTGCTTTCTCTGATGTCATTTCCTGGAAAACCTGACTCTATCTTACTGATCAATATTTAGGACAAACTGGCAAAATCAAGCTTCCTTAAAGTCCCTAATAAGTCCCAATGCATCACAATGTAGTCTCCATCCCACAAATCCTGCTATGCTGCCTTATTGTAGTAAGGGTGTTTGTGGGAGGAATAAGCAAAGAATGCCATATACCAAACTACTATAATCACATCAAATACCTAGAACAAGCAGTAGCAATAATGCTGGAGACTGAAGAAGAATCATAGTATTTTTGGCTTGGAGGGATGTAGGTGGTCATGAATTCTAACTTTGTGCATACTACAGGATTTACTACATCAATGATTCTTAACTTTAATCATTTTAAGATGTGTGGACTTCAACCATTCTCCAGCCAGCTTGCACTCCATGATCCCTGATAGATGATTATCCAGCTTTTGTTTGAAAATCTTCAGTGCAGAGAAAGAAACTACTTATTCAGTAATCTGTTCCATTAATTAGCAAGTCTTACAAAGAACATAAAAACTAATACAAACTAGTAAAAAGGAAAAGCAGAAAAGAGAGGGGGGGGAAGAAAGAAAGAAAGAAAGAAAGAAAGAAAGAAAGAAAGAAAGAAAGAAAGAAAGAAAGAAAGAAAGAAAGAAAGAAAGAAAGAAAGAAAGAAAGAAAGAAGGAAGGAAGGAAGGAAGGAAGGAGAAGCTTTTTCAATTCCTTTATAGCAAATATAATATCAAATGCTATGATTACAAAACAAGTCTTACTTGTTTGTATTGTTTATCAAGAAGTTCTTCCTGATGTATCTACACCCTTGAAATTTCCATCCATTATAGTTTTGGTCTTAGTCTCTGCAACAAGTGAGAATAAATCTGAACCTGCTACAATGAGACTGGCCTTCAAATATATAAAGATAGCTATCATACCCCTTCTCAGCCTTTTCTTCTGCAAGTTAAACATACTTAGATCTTTTAACATTTCCTTGTAGGACTTGGTTTCCATTCTTGTAGCGTTTCTCTGAACTTGCTCAAGTTTCTCAATGTTTTTTTATAACTGCGGTGTATAGAACTCAAGTTAGGCCTGGCCAAGGCAATTGATTATTCTCTGAAACACATTATATACAACCATGACTATTGATTCAAATTGCCTACTCAAGAGTGGAAACATTGCCTCTTATTCCCACATCCTGAAGATAATCCAGATGGACTCAAATCAGAGGGATTACTGAGGTGACAACCCTCCATGTCTAGAGATTTAGATGTTTTGTCTAGTATTACTTGAAGCAGAAACCTCACCACTCCCTTTAAAAAGCAAACTGGGTAAAAATGATCAAATTCAGGTTGATGGGGAGATGGTTTCTTCAGGTGGGGGCACATCACTGTCATTTTTAAGGACCTGTAGTATCACATGCTTCTCCAGAAAAGCACTAACTACCTCCCAGTAGAGCTATACACACTCTAATCTGCAGATTATATAAATGTATACATACCCACACAAACACTGAAGGTCTGGCATTCTAGGACTCCTAAAAAGAAGAAAATTTAAGAATAGCTGCAATAGCTTTTCCTAGTCACCAAATATGTTTCCTGTTCCACAAAACAGGAAACCAGAGCCATCTTCTGGTTAACAAGCTCTCTCTTTTTCAATTTGAAAATAAATTCCTTTTAATGAGCTGAGACCCAAAATTATTGAATGGGACATCATGTCCAGAGATAAAATGTTGTGTTGGCTGTGAGAATCAGGCCTGTTTTCTTTCACCTATCAAACTACAAATATATAAAGATTGGAACTTTCTAAATCTGCATTAGTTTATAATCCCATCACATCTAGGTGGCATCAAATTCAAAAGGATTCTGTTCTGATTCCATTCCATTCTAAGTTGAAGAATTCTTAAAATAATTCTTCAACTTAGCACATAAGTATTTTCTTAAAAGATGTACGTTGACAGGGGCTATGGCATATTATTTTCTCCTTAGCATATTGGCAGAATTTGCAATGTTTCTATAAAAATACAGATACATTGAAAAATTACTGTCTCTTTATAATTCATATTTACTTCTTAATTTTGCAGTGAATTTTGAACAAGCTTCAAGAGCAATTTCTCCCTTCTTTCTAGACTACTTGTATATTTTACAGTGCTAAGAGAAATATGCAACAGAGAGAGAGAGGGAGGGAGGAAGAGAGGGAGGGAGAGAGAGAGATAATGTCAGCTGGTGTGCCATTCAAAATCCAAGAAAGAAATACTTAGACTCCATTAATCAGAGAAAAGATATATTTTACTGGAAATCAAGTGGTAGCAACAAAAGAATTCTGAATCTGAGAAAATGGGCACGTAAATCACATATACAAAGTAATGGCAACGTTCCCACCCCCAACAGTTCAATTTGCTCATCCAATGAAAAGTTGTGTTTATCATCATGTGGGCATCTCCAGGTGGTGATGAGGCCTCTGTCTGTTGACCTTGACATATTTTGATAACGATTTGCAGCTGCACATAGCATAGGATAGAAGCCTAAGCTACCCACCCCCAGCTTATACAGTTCTGTTTTGTAACACCTCCAGCTCACTTCCCATAACCATATACCCCCTCCTCCCCCCGTTACTTATGACAGCCAAAAGATGCAAAGCAAAGGGAGAAAATCTTGAAGGCTGACAGAGAGAGAGAGAGATTAGGAGGCAACCTTCTTTACTTACAAGTAAAAACATTGCTCTGGACTGTAGAACAGCAATCAAAAACCCTTTGCAAGGCCCTGTTTTAAAGGAATATACCTTCAATATTACCTCAGTAATTCAATATTCAAATTATAAGAGTACACTCAGAAATTTCCATTAAAACCTGTCTAAAGTGAGATGGGATGTGCTCAAGACTGTTGATATCATTGAATCCTCTCAAATTTCTACTGCACCCATCAATAGCTAATTATTTTCAACTAGTAGAAGCCATGAAAACCAGCAAACAATGTATTATCAATTAATTTCTAATTCACTACTTTTCTCCTTTTCACATTAAAATTTTTTTTAACAGAGCCCCCTCAGTTGAAGTTCTCTAGATATCAAGTCATGCAATGAAATTTCATTTTAATGTATGCTGCTCAGTGTACATTTAAATTGACAATAAAGTTATTCTAAGTAGCTGCCTATTTTATTTGCCTCACTAGTCCCCAACTTTTCCATATATCACTAAAATACCTTACCCATCCTGATATATTTCTATTTGCTCTAAAGTGTTTAACTTCCTTTTCTTTATTTTACATAAACATAACCACACAAAAGCTACAATATTGCTTCCTCCCAGTTCTCATGTGCACAAAACAAATGGGCTGTTTTGGTGGGTCAGTCAGAGTAAAATGGACCAATCGACCATTTTCCCAAGATTCTGAACAGATTATGTTGTTGTTGAAGTAGAATACTGGCAATACTTATAACTCTTCCTTTCCTGAAAAGTTTTGGGTGTGAGAAAGCAGACTAGCAAATGCCAAGTTTCTTTTTGTTGACCCTACAGTTCTGTCTGCTCAATGGAATATTCAGAGAACATTGCCTAGCAAGTATGAGATGCCTTTTAAATAATAGATGATGAAGTTCAGCTACAACAGTGCAGCCAAGGTGCTCCCTTCAAGGGCAGGCCAGTGATTTTAATTACCTCATCTGTATGCCTCCTATCCAATTTTTACCTTAGTCTATGTAATGATTTATACATAAGATTATTTACAATGCTTAACTAAATCAGCTCTGAACTGGACACAGTAGTGTTTCATAAGTTCAAGCTGCAACTTAATATGGATTTTTAGTTGAGAAATAAATACTCCTTGAGCCAAGGAAATATTTTTATAACTATTTTTGCTTGGATAACAGGCACATCATACTTCTCTTTACACTTTTGTCAAACCTGAGAAAAAAAGGCCTAACAATATTGTCAAATATTGTAGGGAAATAGTATGACAGACAGAATGAAGTTAGAAAAAGTGTCAATAAACCCTGGTCATTCTATCATAGATAGACACATTATACAGATACAGTAAAAACGACCCTCTCTTTTTATAACCCTATAATCCCTTAATTTGGGATAGAAAATACAGAATAAGACCAATGCTTGTTCCAGTGCTTCCAGAATGAAATTCAGCTACTGATGTTAAATGATTAATGATGTTGAAAAAACTATAATCCTTCCAAAAGTTTCTCTACCGAATTACCTTAGATTCATAAATTTGAGACATGCGCCCCTGCATCTAAGTGATATAACTCTCTTTCACAATTTTAATCTCAGTTCTTCATTTTTGACTGCCAACCATTGAAAACTTTTTTTTTTGGGGGGGGGGGGGATCCTCAACATTCTTGGTTTCATGAGCAAATGGCAACAAGAGCCAAAGTGAGGAAGCTGTCACCAAACTTACCCCTATTAATCTGTTTTGCTGCCTTTCTCCTGTAGCTGAAATTGCTCAAATGATTATCTTCTTGAATGAATCAGCTCAGCATGTGAAGAATGCTGGAAGTGCAATAATGTTATGGGTCATGCAATGGCACTGCCAATTTCAGACTGATATCATAAATATATCTAGAAGATCCATCCATATGGACCACAAATATTTAATATAATAAAGACACATATTTAATTTGATGCAGCAAGATATGATCATGGGATCCTGGACCCAAAGTCCAACTAATCATATTTGATAATCTCACTGCCTCAATAAAGTAGTTGAATAAGGAGAAATAACATAATCTCCATGCATACATGAGGATTCTGCCAAGAGCTACACATTTTTTCACCTCCTTTCTATCAGGATCTACTTACAGGTTGGAGAGAGACAATTCAATCCCAGGCCACTATGTTATCTAATAACTAGAGTTCAAGCACTAATAATCCTTGAAACAATGTGTCCATTTTATCATACTATAAAAATTTCCATTCCCAAATAAGGTAAGCCTTGTTGCTGGAAAACAAGAAAAGCAAACTGATCTAAAACATAAAAAGGGTGAATAAAAGCAGATATCAGTTCTGTTTTTGCTTTTCTTTCTTGCCCTTCCTTCCAGATCTAATGGTATAGGTAAATGCAATTGGGGAGAGACAGTCCTTCAAACAATCATCTATTTGTATATATTTTAAACTTTCCTTCCTCCTCCTCCCATTTATTGAACACTCTTAGGTTTCAGCTTAAGTAGGAAATAAACTGTTTTCCATGAATGAATTAGCAAAATATGCAAAATATACAAGACATAACTAACACTACTTGTATGTGCACCAGTATTCCGTAACTTTTGAAACAAGATGTTTTGTTTCAGTATTTTAAGCACGTAAGATGTCATCGTAACCCAAGAATCTTCTGGTGTACTGTAATAGTTATATTAGAATGCACTAGCAGTGTTCACTTTCATCTTCACTCAAGACAATAATCAAAAAAGAGATTTTCAAACATTTCAACTTTTGAATCACACTTAGATTACATCTGTCATTATGAAGCTTTGGCTAAGCATGAAGCTGCCCTGCTTCTAAGAAAGTGGGGGGAATCAAACCTTACAATAGAGCCAGTGTTGGGTGCTGAGAGACTGTGGGGATTCAGAGCAAACTAAAAACAGGTTTCTCAAAGCTCCCTTTATCACTGGTATGCTTACCAGCTGCATTTTGTGCTTTATTTATAGTCACATATGAATGTTTCTAAGACTCTTACTGAGTCAGAAGGAATCGTCATTCATTCAAGAAACAACTAAAGTGCTCAATAATATAAAATATCCAGAAAAGTATCATAAGGGTGTACAATATACTGGCCTCAAATAAATTGTGCAAACATCAGCCATGAGTACAGAATAAAGCAAGCTAAAGGTATCAGAGTTCTCATAAATAGAGTGCAATGAATAACTGTCAAGACAAATTTATGGCATTAGATATCAAAATAATAATCTTCAAATAAGTGACTGCTTAGATGATTATGGATCCAGAGAGCAATATTTTTATTAACTTCATTAATAATTATATAGGGAAAAAAGCACTGAGCTATATATCTTTATGTGTAGATCTCATTGTAGCCAGAAACTTACCTATAAAGACAAGTGTGAAGGAAATGCTAGGCATTTAGAATAAACTCACTCAGATTTGCTCCAAACTGGACTATAAGGTAGGTTCCAAGGAAATGACTGAAGCTCAGCCTTGCTGAGTTATTTGGGAAGTGCTTGATCCTTTTAGTCCTGAGGGAATAGATGGTCTCCCAGAGCTGTGAATTCAACCACTTGGGTATTGAAATCATATCTACCCAGGCTAGCTAAGGTTTCTCCAGAGAGATGTAAGGTTAGATTTTGTGAAATATAGTTATTCCAATATTTTTTCTAAGTCCCAGGGCCCAATGACTCAAAAGAAATATTTAGCACTCAAGAGAAAAGTGTACTTTTTATGCATGTGGAATTTATTTAAAAAAAGAACATAGAGGGAAGGATAAATGCATAGCTTTCATAAAGTAACAAAGGATTCGGTATGGTAGCTCAGTGATGTAACCAGTGCCATTCAAATTATGTACATAAATATAACACTAAATTCAACCCAGTCACAAATTTTGCTGATGAATTCTTATTTCACATACTTCCTGATGGAACATACATTGGCAGTTACATTACAAACAAAAAATCTAAAAAGTCCTCATGGGACACATAACTAACAGATTTAATCTTATATACATCTGCTCAGATGCAAATACCACTGACTTTAATAGCACTTATTTTTCAATAACTGAGTATAGAATTGCAGCATGAAAATATCATCTCAGTGGGTTGCTATTTCACAAACTACTAGATTATGATGCTGGAATCTATGATACTGACTGACTGAGACAAACAATATTAACCTACAGTAAATCCAATCAGCTAAATAAGCAGCACCCATCCTGTATAAAAATAAAAGTATGTCTTTCCCCTTCCACTCCCCAACACACAATCTAAGTACCTACATAAAACAATTCTGATGTTTGCAAAAGATTTTCATAACACTTTGACTGGAAATAAATGTATAATCTCAAATCATAAAGTTCAATGGTATTAATCCAAAATAACATTGATGCCAAGTTTGCTAAATTTGCGTTAAGAATATTTCACTGTGTTCATAAATTATTCACAGTGCATATTTTCCTGTCCTGTTCTATTAGACAGAATGTACTTTTTGCAAGTTTGAAATTCTTCCCAACAGGACATAAATGTATATGTTATTACATGTAAGCAAAGGTCCTTGCCTATTATTTGTAATTCATTATAGTTGACCTTTTCCTACTTCCTCTTGACAACAATAATAAATCTGCCTCTAACTTTAAATAAAAGGAGGTCCTATTAGAATATGTTAACCTATGTAATCAAATTCATTAATAAAACATATATCTCAATATACTTACAGAAAATAATGAAGATGACCTTGATGGAAATAGCAATAGTACTTAGACTTATATATCACCTCAAAATACTTTGAAGCACTCTCTCAGCAGCTACAATGTCAACATATTTTCCCTAACAATCTGGGTCCTCATTTTACCCACATCGGAAGGATGGAAGGCTGAGTCAACTTGAGCACTGTCAGGATCAAACTCCAGGTTGTGGACAGAGTTAGCCTGCAATACTGCATTCTAACCACTGTGCCACAAGGCCTCATACTGAGAAATATTGTATGCAAGAACCTAGGTAAAAGAGGCTGAAACATTTGCTATATACAAACAAGATAATGTTTGAAAATAGTTGCTCTCCTAATTCACTGGAGTATAAAAGGAGAAGGAATTATAGCCTCAGACTTGTACAATACTGTTATTATAGATAAATTCAGTAAAAGTATAGTAGTTTTAGTGTTTCTGTGAAGTTGATATCCTGGCTTGGTCTCCCTTGGGCAGCTGACAATATTACTGACAGTAAATCATGGTTATTGTGAGGGCTACTGCAAGTAGCATTGGATGAGATCCTTAGACCTGAAACAAATAGACCCTGATTTTTTTCTCTGAAAAAATGGATCAACTGTAGAAAAAAACACACGAAGACCACCAAAGAATTCAGATAAACTGAATTAGCTGATGTATTATGTGGAGCTCTTGAAATTGTTGAGGGTATTGACAATTGACTCAGTGCTGAACCAACAATATGTGTGTGTATATACATAGAGGAGAGCATATAACTGTGAGGGAAATATTTTTAGAGCTACTATGGGCAAGAGGAAATAGATAGAAACAGATGCAAGAGATCTAAAATTCTGGAATGCAGTGCACGACCTCCATTTTATCCTCCTGTGTCAGCAGCAGAGATGGGAGGGTGATAATTTTATTAAATTCAAACATGTTATTTTGAAATATGTCTTAACTGGTGTGAAAATGTAAAATTAATCAAAAGGATATAGATTTTAAATGAAACATGAGGACAAAAGGAAACATTGTTTGGGAAAGGGAGATTTGTTAAGTATAGTTTTCATATAAGAAAATACAGGATGGCATAACAATGGAAATGGGAGATAAAGAAACAAGAGGATATATACAAGTTATTTTCAAAAGACCAAATAATAACTGAATATATTTAGTTCTACTCCATTGAAAAGGAAAGAATTCCATTCAAAATGCAGACATGTGGACTATTTTAAGTTAAAAGAGCTGCTGAATGTATAGATTTGTAAAATTTTATTACCATCGTAACAATCTAATTTGAATGATAATCTGAAACTGAAACAGTCTGTGTCATCTTTTAGATATTTATATTTTGAAAAATTCATACTTTATAACACTAATGCTTGTTGTGTTGGATGAATTCAGTTTTAGAAATGTTGAGGATGGGCATTTTCATTAACATTTTAATAGGTATAAGTGTTCATAACTTATTTAATAGTTATAGAACAGTTGTAATATATGGCTGTAGAAAAATCAAAGGAAAAATGGTTGATCAACTATAACATATTAATCTACTGCAGCATGAACTGTATGAACAGTTTATACAGAAACAATTCATGGAGTTATGATTTCAGAGAATGCCACAAAAAAATAGATTGACATATATCTTATGTCACAGAATCTGAAATTATATTATTTAGTGAAGGTGAATAATTGACTGTGAACAGTTAGCTCTCAGATTCTGATTAAGTGCTCCTTTAGAAAATATCGAATAGCATGTCAGCAATCAAGTAAATTGAAGATACCCATCAAAAGTAATTCAAAAATAGCCACACCTCACCTATCTAATACTACATGTGGTCCTCACTTACCCATTTGGGACTGGCAACTCCTTCATTAATGAATGTAATCATAAAGTGAAATGTCACATGACCACATCCAACATATATCAGTTTGTCAATTCCAACTATAGTCATTAAGTGAATCTCTGCAAATCATTAAGTATAATATCACGTGACCATGACTTACGCATCTCTGTCAGCTTCCCTGTTGACTTTGTTTGTCAGAAACCAGCTATGAAGGTTGCAAATGGCAATGATGGATCAGTAAGTGGTCAGTAAGCCAAGTCCAACTGTGCTAAACAATGGCACCCCAATGTTTAACACACAAAATTCTGTCTCATGCCTAATATTTAAAGAAAGGAATGAAATCTGATTATTCCAAATAGGTGCTAAAATGAAATTTATATTCAAAACAATAGTTTATTTCATTTTTAAATATTCTACCTTCTTTTTTCTATATTTAAATGTGGATAAAGCATTTAATACTGTACTTAAAAGAAATACCTCAATTAATGATACTGATACAAGCCAAATCCATATAATAGGTTGAGGTGTCAAAATACTAAGATTAAAAATTAACAATCTTTTGAAAGATACTTTTACAAGTCTTGGGATCCAGAATTTCCAATCCTCCATTTTTATGCTGAGAGAATGTAAATCATCACAGCTCTGGAGAATATAAAGGAATGCTGGTTCAGTTATTTAAAGCCATCTGCTATTGATCTAAAAAGGCGATGTCCATTAAAGCTTCATCAACACACCAAAACTTTGGGGAATGTCTACCTTTCTAGTATTGATTTTCACTTTGTAGGATTTGTATAGTTAAAGTCTCTTTAAGCTTTACCAACTCAATATGTATGAGGAAAAGAAACAATCCAGGAGCCATGTCTAACCACTTCAGAAAAACAGATCTGTCAACACTGACTAGCAAGATTAATTGAGCTGAGAGAAATAGTTCTTTTCTTCCCACCACTCACACACAGAGAAATAAATCTAAGTGCCTTACAGCTGTCTCCAATGTCCTTATTATGACATGCTACTGCAAACCTATTAATGTAGAGCTATCAGTGCCATCGTGAAATACTGCACATAGGATACACTGTACCTCAATCCAACACAATAAAATGGCATTATTAGACAAACAACTTGTCATTAAGATAAACCTCTGTCTCTGCCAGAGGTTGATGGAGTCTCTTTCTTGGTTGATTATGAAGGCTCACAATTGTGATGAAGCTGATTTGTAGCAATGTGAAGCTAAACCTAATCACTTTAAGAAGCATCTTGCATGGTTCAGACAGGATGGCTGCTCAACATTCATCTATAAACTTATGTGACTTTAATTCTGCTAGACTCTTGATGTACCAAAAATCTTACACAAAACTGTAAAAAAATAAAAACTAATATGCTTTGGAATAACTTCAGGTTTATACTAAGCTATATCAAGTTACTCATAATTTGGAACTCTCTCAATATTATTATCTCATAGATGCTAATGTTTAGCAATCACTGGAACATATTGGTACATAGTATATATTAATTAGAACATTTGTATAATAACTTAGTCTATTCATCTATCTTGTAATGAGCTCCCATGCTAGAATTATTTGGCCACCTCTATCATGCTGTCGAGAAACAAAAAACTAACAATGTAAAAATATAAGCATTTGATAAAAACAAGAATAATGTTAGTTCTTTTAAAATATTAGCACCTATCTTCAATAATAATCAGAATCCTAAATGCCTAAACCTCTAAAATCTTATTTATATATCATCTTAAAACTTATAGGCTCTATGCAGAACATAAATGTATAAAAATCTTCCCCTAATTGCTATAGCTAATTTAGCTTTTTCCAAATTTGTATTCCAGCATGTATTAAAATACCATGTATTAAAATACCATGTATTTTAATTTCTGTGGAAAAGATGCAAGCGAAATTCTGTCCAAGAATATGGACAACAGATGGTTTCTTAATGCAATATGTAAAATAGTAAGGCAGAGGATAGAAGATATATTTATTGACCCATCCCACTGCATGTAGGCTTCATAACACAAGCTGTTTAGTGTTGTTTATGGAATATTATTCTGGGACAGGATATTTATATATTTAATGGAAAAAAAAGCTAATTTTGTGTCTTGTACAGACACAGAAAGAAAATGGGTTCTGCAGGATTTGAATTTCTGCCACAAAAAGAACATATGCTATTATGCCCATCTAATTTAAATCCCATTTAATCATAATACTTGACATTCAGTAATGACAAATGTTCTTGACATACTTCAACATCCTTTTCACAGGTCTTGGTTAAGTTTCTACAATATGTAGCAAATCTGTATATTCACAGAATAAAAGCTGCCAGCCTTTATCCATCAAAGCAATAACCCTACATTTAGATACCATCTTCCTCAATCTAGTGCCCTCTCTATGCCTTACAAATGCTAGAAGCTGTTAGGATTACAACTGAGAGTCTCCATCCTGTTTGAGCAATGCCTATGAGAAACTGTAACCATACTTGGATGGCACCAAGTTGAGCAAAAGGATATGAAGAGATCTTAGTAAATGAACTATAATTATCATTAGATCATTAATAAAGACTGGACTTTCGATTTTGCATACTGTTAGTACTGAACTAAGTACATTCAAATTTAGTTTTCTCCAAAATTTTGTTGAACATAAAGCAGAGTTGTTGTTACAACAGAGTCCAATTATTTTTATTGTAGATTTATAGCATCTGCATTTTAAATTAATTTCACTTCAGAACAGACCCCAAATAGATATTAGAGTAAACCTTTATTTTATTTACTTAATATAGTTGCCCAGTTCACAAAAGTGCCTATGGATGGTATATAATAAAGCAAACAGTAAACACACCTTAGATACCTATTTTTTAAATAGAAACATACAAATAAATAAGACCACGTGAGAATATTAAAAATCTGATACATAATAAAATCATCTTACAAGCTCCCAGTTTCTAAGGGACTTCTAGGAAAACCAGACATTAAAAAATTGTTTCATTAACAGAGGCATACAATCAAGATCAAGGGAGCTACTAATACCACTCGATAAAGCCTTAGTAAGACCACACCAAGAGTTCTGCATCCAGTTTTGGTCACCACACTATAAAAAAGATATGAAGACTCTAGAAAAAATACAGAGAAGAATAACCAGGATGATTAGGGGACTGGAGACTAAAACATATGAAGAACATTTACAGGAACTGGGCATGGTGAAGAGAAGGACCAGGCAAGACATGATAGCAGTGTTCCAATATTTGAGGGGCTGCCACAGAGAGGAGGGTGTCAAGCTATTTTCTAAAACATCTGAAAGCCAGACAAGGAATAATGGATGGAAACCGAACAAGGAGAGATTTAACTTGAAAATAAGGAGAAACTTTCTGACAGTGAGAACAATCAACCAATGAAACAGCTTGCCCTTGGAAGTTGTGGGAGTGCCATCACTTGAGACTGCCATTTGTCAGAAATGGTGTAGGGTCTCCTGCTTGGGCAGGGGGTTGGACTAGATGACCTACAAGGACCTTTCCAACTCTGATTATCTTTTATCTGTTAATTTCAAGAAGGTCAAACAGTTCAGGGCTAATCTCACTTCAGGGAATGATGTTAGTCCTATGTAGAATGAACACAACGTGAAATAATATGTGAGGAGTTTTATATCAAAATATATTTTATTCTTTATACTGTTTCCATCTTCCCTTAAAACATTACAGAGTCCATAATGGATTGAGAATCGGTGTCTTCACTAAATAATTGACAGTCAAACTGAAACTGTTAATTAAGTAAAAATAACAAATGGGGTAAAAAAAATTTACCCAAACTTCATCAAACCCCCTAATAAATTATCCAGACCTAATCCATATATGAAAGGATGAGGTCTGTAAGTACAATAGAGTTAATTAAATTAGATCTCTCAGTGGAATTGCACTATGCACACACAAACACACACACATCCATCAAGTGTCACCCTTGAATCGGCATGTAGACACTTCCATACCCAGGACATGCTCCCTATAAAACTGTGCTTCTGTGTCCCATTTCTCTGCAGTTGCCCATAAAAGCAAACTCTTCGCTTTTAGGAATAAATATTTCTTCTTTCCTCACAGCTGTCGGGATCTTATTTTTATTTACTCTTGCACAACCCTTGGAACTCCAAATTATTATTCCGACAAATAACATAGTTTCTTTTCATTGCATGATAGAGGAAATATGTTTCTAGGATAGGATAATATTTGGAAATAGCTTGATTCAGTAAATGTAGTCTGCTCTTTTGAGTCCAAATTCAACAGTTATGATAGAAATAGACTCTGTACTTTGATGGGCATATTTACAGATGTTCTTTACATTCCTAGAATTATGATTTTTTTAAAAAAACTTATGAAAAGATGACTCTTAATCAAAATAACAATATTGACTTGTATCCGAAGTAGGATTTAATACTTTCAAAAGTTACAGTAATACTTTTTTTTTGTTAGCTTGCATTTAAAATATCACAGAATGCAATTCAAAATATATTCTGACACTACAAAAATTTACTTCTGAAATCTTTAATGTTTTTTCCTTTTTATATTTTAAGTAATCATTTTGAAACTGAATTTCAGGAATGAGATACAGATAACCTCATTTAGCAACCATAGTTGGAACTACTAACAATGCAGTCACTAAGTAAAAAATCACAGAACCACAACTGTGCTCATGATTTTACTTCAGATTTCCTTTTCCCCCACTCCCCTGCTCTTTGGGATGCTCACCCTAGCGCCTGTATAATTAATAAGAAGGGAATTTATGTTTACATTTAATTCACTGAAGAGGAAGGTAGTATAAAAGAGGAAGCAGGCACACAATGGGGAATACACACCAAAAGAAATACCTCAGCACTGACTGTTTGCCTAACATGATAGTGTACTCTTTTTGATGGTTGTTCCCCATGTGTGCCACCTGACTACTCTCTTGTAACCCCTTCTTCTCTAATATCTCTGCTCTGTAAGGGAAAGGGAGGGAGTTGGAAGAAAAAAAGTGGGCCAGGTACAGGAGAAATTGACTAAGAAGGAAAACCCTCCATTTTGCGGATGAAGCAGGTGGTAGAAAAGTCAGTCAGGTCAATGGGTACAGACTGATTGTAATGGTAAACATGTGACTGGAAGAGATACACTGCAAAGGACATAAATACATATCTTGGTCACAGATTTTTTCAGCAGCATCATAAATTCAAATAGTCATTGCATGAGGCAGTTGTACATGAGGTCTATCTACTACATAGGGAAACTCAGAAACACCTACAAAAAACTTAGTAATTCTAAAAATAATGTTTCTGCTCTTCTGGCATGAAATAATGTTAACAAGAGTATCTAGACTAAATAATATTAAGTATAGTATCTAGAATTAATATCTTGGAGATTTATGCAAATGAAAATGTATCATTTTAACAGCAAAAAAATTCTACTTGATGGAAACCAAAAATATTTAATGGCTGCTTCCCATATTACATAAATTGTGTTACAGGATTATATAATTTCAAACTGCAAGTGGCAAGAACAAGTGTTTCCATAAGCAAGTTTCCAATAACAGGTTTCTATAAATCAACAGATGGCTGAAAGTGGGTGGGTGTTGTAATGTAATATCTTTACGACTGAACTGCGTAGATATATAACAAGATCAGACATTCATATATAACTCATGCCCCTCTTTAACACAAAAAATGTCAGTGACAGATAGATAATCAAGTTTGGGCAAGCATTATATTTGAACACCTTTAAAATCTCGTAAAGTCTTATAGCCCTCTTCTCTATTTACAACAAATGCAAGGAAAAGAAAAAAAAACCCCAAAACCATTCAGTACCTTTGTTGAAAAATGAGCAGCTGACAAAAACATCTAGGAAAGCTGCCACAGTAAACCAAAAGACCAGCACTACAGGGTAAATATTTGAGAGATAAAGCTTTTTTACCCTCTACAACCACTCTGTGATATAACCTTTTAAGGCATAAGACACAAATAGTATCCTTGTTTCTTGAATTAGTTTAAAAAAATTATTGAGGTAGGATCCTACTCAGATCAAGGTTAGATTTGGACAAATTTCAAGACACACATATTTTTTAATATAAACTGAAATTCAAAGCTGATGTTTTCTACTTACAAAAAATAAAGAGCCAACATGCAGACCAACCAGTTTCCAAAAGCAGCAGTTTTATTTCAAATTCCACCTCTATTACAGTTGCATTATGTACTGCTTATTAGTGTTACTGTTTAAAAACAATTTTTTGAATACTAACATAAATTGCATAAATTGTATTACCACAAGTCACATTAGTAATAATTTATTACACTCATTGTAACACAGTGCTGGCTAATTTTAAAATATATATACCAGTATTTAAAGTATAATAGATTCAACCATTCTGGGAATCTCAATGAACACTGAATTGTGCTCTCAGCCTCAACTTCTCCATTCTGTAAAACTGCATAAGAAGCAGTATTTGATGCATAATTCAAGATTTCTCTTTAGATCAAGATCCTGTCCTTTCAACTTACATTCCAGAAAATTATAATGATTTCTGTCCATTGCTTTTGATCTTTCAAAATAATTTTGAATTCTGACATCCCAAGGGGAACTGTTTAAGATGGATTTACTCTTCAAATTCTATCAGTTCCTCTTTCGAATATTTTAGGATTGCCCAAGTAATTTTGCCTTAAACCATCATTTTTCAACAGCAGCATTCTTATGAAATTGTTCCAACCAAAATCATTGTTCATAATTTTATGCAGCTGCTCACCAAGTACAAGTATTTATTAAGACTGTGTCCTACAGGAATCCAAATATGCACTCCTGGTCATGAGATGAGTGAAGATTCTAATAGAAAGGAGTAATCCATCTTTTCACATTTGCTAAACAGTCTCTGGTGAAGCTTTCCACACAATAAAAAGTCTAAATTTTAATGTGAAATCTATACTTAGATGAATAATCACAAATCAAACAATGCCTATATTTACTAAAATCAGCTTCTGTCACATAATCCACGCAAAAAAAAAAGTGTTATTACATCTCAAAATATATTTTTTCCAAATCTGAAAACCAAAATCTGTTTCTTAATTTTACTTACAACTTTTATCATTAGGAAATATGGAGACTTTGATGTTTTGTAATTTGTACTTCATTTGAGCACTAATGAAAGAAATGTTCTTCCACTTCAAACTCTTTCCTCAATCTATTAGACAAATCTTCTAAGTCAGGGGTGTCAAACTCAAGGCCCGTGGGCTGGATCCAGCCCATAGGGTACTTAGATCTGGCCCGTGGGGCTGACCTGGAAACAGCGAAGGACCACCCTGTGGTGCTTCTGCCAGTGAAAACAGAGCTTGGGCTCCATTTTTGCTGGTAGAGGATTGCAGGAGGCCGTCACAGCTGAAAACGGAGCTTGGGACCCCATTTTTGCTGGCAGAGCACTCGGGCCATCACAGGCATCCCAACCACAAGTGATATTGAGCTGGCCACACCCACCTGGCCACATCAACCACCCCCTGCCCACCACCTCGAGGTTAAAACAACACTGATGCGACCCTCAATGAAATCAAGTTTGACACCCCTTGTTCTAAGTGGAGTTTGTGAAACAATTCAAATTCAGGAATATAATTAGTCCCTGATTCTGGAACTTGCATTCCCTCTAACCTAAGTTTATATATTAAATGGAAGCCACATAATCTAGACTGTAAATTAGAGCATAGCATTGGAAAGTAATAGGAAAGGCTCTTTTAACTTAGCAAGAAATTTAAAGCAGACTACAGAGAAGGATGATGAAAGGTTAATCTTCAGTCTCCTTGAAGATTAACAAGTCACCAAAAAGTTGGCATATTTGTATTCATAGGTTGTCCTTTATTCTTTTCAGATTTACCATCAAAACAAAACATATCAAAATCACAGATAAAGTTCCATTATGGATAACTAAGGGCAAACTAAGGGATGATTTCAGATTATTTTTAATTTATTTTAAATGTTTTGTTGGATTAACCTTGGAGTTAAAGGGGAATCATCTTTGGAAGAGTGAGACATCCTGAGAAACAATGAATTGGAGTTGTGCATGTGTGCTACATGTCAACAGAAAGTGATTAATAAGCACTGATAGGATTGTGTAAATGTGTAACTAGCCAAGTAGGAGAGCCTCGGGTGCGTACTTTTATAAGATTTCATTATTTTAAAAAGGGAAATAGGACTGATGGACCTTATTTATTTATTTAGCATGTGGCATATCATATACATCAGGGGTGTCAAACTTACATCCTCATGGCAGCATCAGGTGATGTATCAGGACTTTTTTCCCCTTTGCTAAACCAGATGTGGCCATGGCCAGCATGTAATGCATCTGGCCCCCGGGCCAGGAGTTTGACAGTCCTGATATACATGGACTAGCAATATATATTAACATTTCACCTGAATTTATACACAATAAAATATAAATGTTTAAAAGATCTATGTTCAAATACCAGTGTCTAGTTTATCTAACCATTAAAGCACATTAATTTGGAAAATTAATAAAAAAAATTATTAAAAACATAAAATAAAGCACAGCATCATTTATTTTTTTTTAAAAAATGAAGATACTATGCCCTCAGCTTACAGAGATCTATAGATCTATAGTTTGACGTAGGACTCTGCAATCACACTGAAGGGAGAAAACTGTGCCCCATTTATACAGAGTCCCAGCAGATGCCATTTGAGCTTTGAATTCTATTCAGAATTAGATCTATCAGTATTATAATATGGGAGGAAGGAATGATATTCTCTTCTCATCCATCTAAGTCCAAGACAAATCTCATACTCCCATGACAAAAGATTACTCTAGGAGGAAATGAGAATTAAGTTCAGTAATCTGAGCAGGTGGGCATAACCATGAACTGATCTCTTTTGTGGAAAGGAAAGTAAGGCTGCTAAAACTCTAAAGAAGTCTATCAGCTGTATCAAAACAAATGCCATTCAGAGCATTAGACAGGAAACAAGGAATTGTATCTTTTGGAGATTTCTCCTACCTTTTCCAATCATATGTCAAGGATAACAACAACAAAGTTATGTTTTAGGTTGGTGATGGCAGAAACAGAATAGCAAGGAAGGGAAGACAGGGTTGTTGCTGTCCCCGTCCCCTGCCCTCCTGCTGCCTTTGCCCTGGCATTTCCTTGTAAGGATTTTTACAGTTACAGTTTTGTCCAGCTGTAGCAACAGCTCTGTCAGAATACAAGAGAGCGATACAGGTGCCTCCAATTTACTCAGCTCTGCAGCTGAAGAAAAACAAAAGAATTGGCATTGCTCAGATGTTTCTTGAGATCTATGTCAGGAATGTGGCAGGGAAGAATTAACATCTCTGTTTGCCTAAGAGGAAAAAAAGATGCCTCAAATGAAAGTCAAAATCTAAGCATGGTCAAGATAGAATTACATTTATTTGTGGTTTATTAATCCCCACCACCAAAAAAAACCCCACCCAATCCACTATGAAGGCCTGGTTTTCTACCTTACTCATATATTGTCCTAGCAATAAGGTTCCCTGAAGGTTAGGTATTGCTTTAGTCCTGAAGAAAACTGGACTTTTACAGTCCAAGAGATATAGGAGCTATTTTAAAATCCATAATACAAATGCACACAGGTGCATGGAGTTCTACCACTATTTTTCTTGCCAAAAGAAATACTATTTATGTTTTCCAAGTGCCAGCCAATAAACATCAGACTATTAATTTACCCTGACTTTAAATGGAGAAAAAGATAAGGGGTATTTATTTCAAACATAAGCTTTCATTTTTACACAGCATTTTGCACAGATTATTTCTTAACTGTCACAATACACATATCAGATGGTATGAGAAAATCATGTGCAAATTTTCCCCATATTACTATGTGGACTGGCACCTATCAAAATGCAATAGATATATTCACCACTTGAAAATGTATTCTCTCTAATCAGTTTTTGGTCTGAATTCTTTCAAAATGGTGCCTCCAAATAAGGAACATTCTAAATGTAGTCTCCATCTAGCCATCTATCTAAATTATTTTATATTTAGTATGAAATGTATTAAACTGTTATTTCATTCCGTTAAACCTTTACAGCATTCTGCAACATGAACCATTCTGTGGTTCAACATATCAAGAGAAACATTCTGGTGTATGGAGAACATGATGAGAGTTCTAAAGAAACAGATCCCAAACTTGGGAATCTTGGAGTCACAAGCCTTGGGAATCTTGGAGTCACAAGCCTTGTTGGAATAACACTTTGAACCCATGGAAAAGAGGAGTGAGTTTGGATTCTTTGCCTAGCTCAGACTACATACCAAATGCATCTCTACCTAGATTACAAAAGTCTTCATAACTACATACTTAAACTTGTGCAACATACTTTGCACAGGGCTATTTTTGAAAATAACCCAATTGATACAAGCTGCTTCTTTCAACACTTAAAAATCTCTTGGACACATAGAAAGCACAGGAACAAATTGAATTCTTCAAACAGACTAGCACTACTATAGCCTTGTTGTTGTCAGCCATTCAATTATGTCCGACCCTCAGCCACTTTTTCTCCTTCAGATCTGCCATGATTATCCAGTGTCATTTTTTATAGTGTCCAGCCAGTGGGTATTAGGGTGGCCCCTTCTCCTTTTTCCACTGATCACTCCCAGCATGACTGCCCTTTCAAGTGAGTCAGCTCTCATGACATAACCAAAGTATGACAGCCTCTGTTATATGGAGATTCTCAGTGATCCAGGTAATGGTTGTCCCAAAAGTGTTATTTTTTAAAGGCAACTGGACTTTTTTTTCTTTGAAGACATTTTGTTTCTCATCCAAGAAGCTTCTTCAGCTTCTTCAGAACTGAAGAATTAACTCTTCAGTTAATTAATTCTGATTCACACCTATCCTTTGCCTAAAGAAGAATTTATTTGTTTCTGTCAGGATTCCAAACAGTTTTGTATTCCATCCGTCAGCTTGATTTTTGATAGCCCAGAATATATGAATTCAGTTCTCCAGTGAAATTGTCTAGAACAAGAAGATGTAATGTAAACCCACCCTTATATTCTTATAGATGAGTATCAGAAACATGTAGAAAAGGTTTTCAAAGTTATATAGCATATGCTAAGGAATGTGCTTTCATTGCTATTATCTGAAGGCACATGCTGAGGAGTAATAGCCTTTTTATGCATTTCACTCTGAATATTGCCAGAAGATGCATTTTTTCAAATTTATAAAATGTAATCTTTTTGTTTTAGTTGTTGAAGAAGACATCAGTCAAAATTCATTCTAGCTTTGCTCATGAAATATATACAAATGTGCTTCTGTTACTTATTTCAGATATTGTACAAGAAAAAGAAATAGCTGTTATTGGATAAAGTGAACTTATTGCAATAATGTTGAGAATATCTGTTATTAAATAAATTATTTATTCAAAAGTTAGTGTCACTTTGCTAAACTACTGGGATAATACTTCAAAGTGATTGCATTGTGTATGTTTACTTGTTCAAAAACAGATTGTGTTGTGGAACACTATTCAAATAAAAGCACTGGGTTTTTTAAAAACTTTTTTGTAAAAACTTTCTATTCCCACAATCCTTAATTACCAGATAGCTTTATTTTCAAGTCTTTTCTTCCTTGCCTTCTGAGGATAGGCAGATTGCAACCAGTTGAAATTACTTTCATTGTAGAGGCACCTGATTTATATAAATCTGTTTCTGGAGTAGTTTGCCTGGTTCAAATCTTTATATCTCCAAATACTCTTATTTTCCAAAGCTAGTGGCTCCTTTTCAGTTACAACTGATTCTTTCAAGCTGTGTTATAATGATTGGGTTATCAGTTCTTTTTTAAAAAAAAAACATGTTCAAAGTCTAACTCACTGGATTCAAAACTAAAAATGAAGTTTTCTGCAAAGAATGTAAGTAGGATGCTAAAAAGTATATTACTTTACATAAACCATTATATTTGCATTTCCTGTTTTCTTTGTTTCTTTGATGTTATACTGCATCAATCATAACTGACTTATGTAGTGTATACCAACAACAGACATGATAACAAAGAATACAGTAATAATTAAGCAATAAGTTACAATGACTTCAATCAACGTCATTCATGATATTATATCTTACACATACATATCTAACTTCAAAATTACCCAATTTTTAAAAACATCTGGAAGATTATGAGGGAAGGAGCCAAGTTATTCTATCAGAATATGACAGAAAATGCCTTCATGCTAAACATCCAAATTTTAAAAAGGATAAGCATCTTCATATTGGGGTTTTGTTGTTAAATCACACAGTGGTCCTTAACTTATTGCCATCATTATACAGCTGTGTGAAAAAGTCCTGCATGCCTTACAGTTTACGGCTTATGACATTTTGGGGGGATAGGGCATTGATTTTATGATATTTTATGCTAACTGCTATGCAAATATTGTTATATTTAAATAAATACTGATAGTTTTTAAGTGAGAAGCATAAGCTTTCTGCAATTTGGTGCTGTTTGGATGGGGATTGTGAATTTTCTTGCATGCTTACAATGACTATGAAAACAGATTAACAGATGCATACCCAGTGGCATATGTGTTGCAATTACTAAAGCCAATGCTAGTGTTTTGTTAACAGTTTTATTGTTTGTGGCCCTGAAAAGGACCATTTAGGTAACCAAACATGGTTATTAATATGAAATTGGCCAGCCTTTATTGCTTCTCACCAGGTAGCATCACTTTGGCACAGACTGTATAAGCCCTTTGCATGTGATCTTTGGTGACAATGTAGTGTCAGGCTCCAATAATGGATTTAATCAGCTCCTGCTTGGTCTTTGGATGTTTCTTGCTTATTTCGTAACCAATCTTAGCCCACAAGTTCTCAATTGGGTTCAAATCCGGACTCTGAGCTGGTCAATCCAGAAGTCGAACACCATGCTTCTCCATCCACTGCTAGATGGACTTGGCTTGATGACAAGGAGCGTTGTCATCATGGAAGTAAAAGTCCTTCACTATAAGTTGCTGAGCTGAAGGAAGCATGGTCTTTCCCAGGACTTCAACATACTGCTTGAAATTCATGATTCCCTGCACGATTTGTATCTGACCAATACCAAAAGCAGTGATACAGCCCCAGATCATCACATGCAACGGATGCTTCATAGATAGATTCAGACGGTACAGCCTAAATTCTTCAACTAGAAATCTTCTGACATTGTACTGATTCCCAGTCAACTAGAAATTGCTCTAATCACTGAAGATGACCTTGGCCCACGGTTCGTTGGTCCACTTGGCATACTGTACAGTCTATGCTGAAGTGATTCTGCCTGGTGATAAGCAATATTAAATTGGCTAGCCAATTTCGTGTTAGTAACCATGTTTGGTTATTTAAACAGTCCTTTTCAGGGCCACAAACAATAAAAATGTTAACAAAACACTAGCATTGGCTTTAGTAATTGCAACACGTATGCCACTGGTATGCACCAGTTAATCTGTTTTCATAGTTATTGTAAGCATGCATTGTAAGCATGCAAGAAAATTCACAATCCCCATCCAAACAGCACCAAATTGCAAAAGGCCTATGCTTTTCACTTAAAAACCACCAGTATTTTTTTAAATATAACAATATTTGCATAGCAATTAGCATAAAATATCATAAAAATATCATAAAATCCAAAAATCCAAAAAATGTCATAAACCATAAACCGTAAACTGTAAAGCGTGCAGGACTTTTTCACACAGCTGTAGTTATAAAACATGATTTCATGTGACTGTATTGCTTAGTGATGAAAATCTCAGCAGTTCTAGTTGCTACTATAACCCTAAGATACATAAGAGCTGAGGAAGCTTCTTGGTTTGGAAGCAAAACATTTTCAAAGAAAAGCCAGTTGCCTCTTAAAAAAGCACCTTTGGGAAGGTACAAATCTAGGACTGGAACAAATCTAGGACTGGAACAACTAGTAACCAACAATACTAAACAACTGCCTAGATATCATCTTCTGCAAAAGTTTGATTTCAATTTACGGAATACAAATTAAAGAACCCTTTTCCAACAGTGACTGCAACATGATTGACTTTTGTCTCAACATACATCCACACAAAAATAATCACAACAATGTGATCCCCAATTATAACTTCAAAAAAGGCAACTATGATCTTATAGACAATGAGAAGAAGCCACACTGCACTGCCAATCTCATCCCTTGATTGGCAATTTCTATCCACTGGATGCAATACTAGATGAAATGTTGAAGACAAAAACAACATATTTTTACTTGAAGTCAAAAGAGTCATCAATCTATATGTACCAATAACAACTCCCAAAACCAGAAAAAAACAGATTACTCATAACAATAAGGAAACTTAAATCCAAAAAAGAGATCACTTTGGCGAAAAAACAAATCTGGTCACGTTGACAACTTCAAAAGTCGATACAAAAATTTATGCCACCAGATAAGGCTGAATCCACCAACAATCACATTAAACAAGAGGAAAATCTACGTACCAGTTCCAACCACACTTTCTACAATTTTGTAAACAACAAACTAAAAGACTCAAGGTCTATCCCACCCCTGAAAGGACCAAATGGTAAAGACTGCAACAACGACACCATTAAAGCCAACCTCTTTAACACATTATTTGGCTCAGTATTTGTAAACAACAATGGATCATGTCCAGTATTTTCTGGATGAACCACAGGCAACTACAATGATCTAATACATATCGATTTTACAGAAGACAATGTTGAAAAAACACTACACAATCTAAAACCATCTCTATCTAGTGGTCTGGACGGAATATGTGCCTACTTCTTAAAAAAGCTATCCATTGCCAAACCTCTAAGAATAATCTTTGAAAAATCTTTCAGGACCAACTCTTTGCCAATCCTATGGTCACAAGCCACAGTCATCCCCATCTTCAAAAAGGGAGACCCCAGCCTAGTTGAAAATTACAGACCAATCTCTTTAAGCTGCGTTATGTGTAAAGTCATGGAATCAATTATTAACCAATCCATTACCTTCCACTTAGAGACAAACAACCTACTCTCTAATAAATAATTTGGTTTTAGAAAAAAACTATCCTGTAATCTGCAACTCTTACACTTCAAAAACATATGGACTACACAACTCGATCAGGGCAAAGCAATAGACGCAATCTACAAGCCTTTGATTCAGTGGTACACGACAAACTACTCCTAAAACTAAAATCTTATGGTATCTCTGGACACCTGCATAACTCGATAGAAGCGTTCCTGTCAAACAGATTACAAATGGTCAAAATCAGGAGCGTCCTATCAAATTCTGTACCTGTCAACAGTGGTGTCCCCCAGGGCAGTGTTCTAAGACCAACTCTTTTCATACTCTACATAAATGACTTCTGTGATCATACTAAGAGCAACTGCGTTCTCTTCACTGATGATGTAAAGCTATTCAACACTACAGACAATACTGCTACCCTTCAAAAAGACCTTGATGATGTATCAGAATGGTCAAACAAATGGCAACTTCAAATCTCAACAAATAAATGCTCTGTCTTTTATACTGGCAAAAAAAAAAATCAGAAAATAAAATACAAGCTGAATAGTCAAGACCTTGTTGATGATTCAAACTCTGTCAAGGACCTTGGAATTCTCATCTCAAATGATCTAAGTGCTAGAGCCCACTGTAACTACATAGCCAAAAAAGCATTAAGAGTTGTTAACCTAATCCCACGTAGCTTTTTCTCTGGTAATATCACACTATTAACTAGAGAATACAAAACATTTGCTAGATCAATACTCGAATACAGCTCATCAGTCTAGAACCCACATTACGTATCTGATATTAACACTGTTGAGAAAATCCAGAAATATTTCACAAGAAGAGTTCTACACTCCTCTACACGTTGCAAAATACCTTATGCCACCAGATTTGAAATTCTAGACCTAGAAAACCTTGAATTATGCTGTCTTCAGTCTGATCTAAGTATGGTATATAAAATCATACATTGCAATGACTTACCTGTCAATTAATATTTGAGCTTCAACCATACAATAGATACAAACAATAGATACAAACTCAAGGTTAACTGCACCAAACCTGATTGCAGGAAATATGACTTCAGCAACAGAGTGGTCAATGTCTTGAATACTCTACCTGACTCTGTGGTTTCTTCCCCACACCTCAAAAACTTTAACCTTAGACTGTCTACTATTGACTTCACCCCTTTCCTAAGAGGTCTGTAGGGGATGTGCATAAGCCGTTCCTGTCCTATTGTTTCTTTTATTTTTCTTATATGTATCCATTTCATGTATTCATAACTTTGTTTATTCTTATACCTATTATCTTGTAAGCGCCCGACAAATCAATTTAAATGAAAATAAATAAAAACCATGACCTGAATGACTGAGAATCTCCATAGACACTAAGACACACAAATGTTTACGTGGGAAGCAGCAGGGATCCTAAGTAAGGGGCACACAGTAGACCCTGGATGGTTTGGCAAAGGCCATGTGAAATATGTGGGGAGTTGAAGAAAGGAGTGCTGCAACATGGGGTAAATACAGGAAAGCCAGAAGTTAGCTGGTATGGAAGGGTACATGGATAAGAAGGCAAGGGAACTTAACAATGTAATTTGCAATCTTTCCCTCTGAGTTTGCTTTTGGGAAGGCAACAGAGAAGGTCAGAAATAATGATTATGTAACTACAAGATGCTGCAACTGTTATAAGTGCAAACTGGTTGCCAAGCACTGAAATGTCAAATAGCAGTTATAGGTACCATTTGTTCAACACCACTGCAACTTCAAATAGTAACTGAGGGGTCCTTAAGTAAGGACTATTTGTAATGATAACAAATAGAATTATGGATGACTGGATCTGTGTTGCAGGAACATGTTTGCAATGATAATAGAAGGCTTAGAAATTTTTCCTGCTCAGTTGCTTATTTCTTTCTGCTTTTTCAAGTTTCAGGGGAAAATAAAAAGGAAATTCTGGGATGGAATATCAGGATGAGTGAAACCATGAACAGATTAAGGGGACAGGGGCTAGTCTTTAATTTTTGCTTTCTTTCCCTCTCTCTCTTTCAAGTACATAAATACTGTGTGATGACAGGAAAGGGAATGATTTTTTTTATTCTACTCATTTTATTTTTATTTCATTTTATTTTTATTTTTTTCTCATATACACAACCCAAGAAGCTAAAGGTTTCTAAGCAGCAATATAAATTGAATGAAATAAATAAAAATGCTGACTTGGGAAAAAACATCTAAAGCATTTGGAAAAATACAAATATCTTTGCATGGCACTGAAAAGGCAATAAATGTAGAAGCAGACAAATCTCATCATAAACAGCCTGTTAGAAACAGGGATTGCCATAAAAAAAAAACCTATTCTTTTCTATTGTGCTAACTGTAACTTCTGAAGCAAAAAATAATCTTACAAAATGAGTAGCAACATAATAGGAAGGAACATCCTGTCAGGTTTCCAAGTGATGAAATCCATTTAAAAAGAAAAATACAAAGTCCATCTTTCAAAAAGATTTATTTAAGAAAGCTTCAAATTTGCAAAGTCCATGGTAATTCCTGATCTGACACAACCCGGAATTACCCCACAAGATTACAAGTTAGAAACAACCCTCATAAGTCACATTCTGCAATAGAAGTAATTTAATGTTGCTTGATATCATAAATCTCCTCCTCAAGGGGCCCCAGCAAGGACAGCTCGTTTCCCAGGGGAAGAAAGATCAGCAAGGCAAAACGACTCTCTTTATCTTCACTCCGCCCCCACTTAGGAATGTGGCAAGCCCGAAACCCTTCCCCCCATGACTACCACAGAGAATGTAAGAAAAAGAATATATACTAACACTAACTAAAATGGCTACACTTATGTAAATTTCAGGCTTGACACATCCCTTCAGATAAGATGGTCCCAAATCATTAAAGATTTTTGTAGACTAATGTAAACACCCTGAACTGGAACCTGAGATGATATAACTATCAGTGAAGATTGAAAAACTTTCACTGTACCTAGTGATCTTTATTTTTTCTGTAATATTTTGCAATACTTTAAGTTTAGGTTCAATCACAGGTATAAGAACATTGTCGAAAGAATATGGACTGCCACACCACAGAGTTGGAATGCCCAGAGAAGCATGTTTTTGCAGTCTCTATATAATTTCAAGCTCGATCTTAGGAAAGATCAATTCCCATGAGATGGCTGACTGGGATAATTAATTTAATTCTATGTAAGACCAATTCAATTTAGGACTAAATCTATTACCTCCTCCTTAGCCAGTTGTATGGTCAATGAAATGGCACCAGAGTGAGAACAGCTTGATCTGTTAATCACTCTGTCATACATCTTTTCCTTAACTCTTCACCATGGAGTTCTTACAATATGGAGATCTGAAGCTGGAAAGATTGGAGACCACTGCTGTAAATGAAACTAATACAAATTTACATCTTAAGGCATCAATGAATTGAGATGGATTGGGATTGGACATTTTCAGACAGAAGATCATACTCCTTATTACTCAGGACATGGAAAACAAAGAATAGCACTGCTTCTATACTTAGGGAGGGAACACAGGAACAGTATGTGATTACAATGCTATGGATTACCAAATAATATCAATTAAACTTTATTGACCATCCTCTAATATGATAGGCATTTGGATTTATGCTGCAATCACAGATGCAGAAGAAGATAAGATTGATTATTTTTATGGTCAAGTTTAATTTGAAATCAACAGAACATATAAGCAATGTGTGCTGCCTTTGAGTAGAGACTGGAATACCAAAGCTAAAAACATAAAAGAGGAAAACATAATTTGATCAGATGATTTAAAAACCAAAATGAAATAGGATCAATTTTTGCCTCATCAATGAATTCTTCTGTTTTCAAATAACCAAGGCAATGTATCTATGCATGGATATCACCAGATGGAGTACACAGAAATCAGATTGACCACATTATTGCTAAAAGAGATAAAGGAGCTATCAAATACATAGCTAGGTGTTGACTGTGTCCCAAATTAAGAAAAAGCAGAAAAAGAAAGCCAGTCAGTTTCTTCAATATGATCTTGAATATTTACCCACAATTTTCAAGTAGAATACCAGGAATTTTTTTGAAACCTCATTGATTAATTAAAAAACAGAGGAATTATGGAATGAACATAAAGAAGCCATTAGCAAAAGGCAAACAGTGAAAAAATAGGATTAAATTAAATCTAAAGAACGCCAAACTAATGACAACAGATAGAAGAAGAAGCCTTAAAATTGACAGTGAAGAAATCACTTTTAGGATCAACCATCAACAATAAAAGAATAAGCAGTCAAGAAATACACTGTAGTTATCACTTGATCAGCTTGCACAATTTTTATAGGTATTCTTTCCAAAGTTACAAATGCTGTGATGTGTCTATGCCTACAAAGATCAGTGTTGTGCAAGTCATGGTATTCCATGAAAAAAGCAGGCTAGGAAAGATATTGATGCCTATGAAATTTGATGTTTAAAAAGACTTCTAAGAAAACTGAGGACATTATTGTTATTTCTTTCTTAAACATTGGCTATAGACAGCCAATAAAATAAACAAAATGGAACATTGAACAAATCAACCCAGATTTCTCACTTAAGGACAAATAAGTAGGTACAAATTACTCTATTTTGGACAAATTATATGACAACACAGTTCTCTGGGGAAGGGTCCAATGCTGGGAAAGATGAAAGGGAAAAGAAGAAGACAACCAGTAGCATGGTGGATGGACTCAGGTACAGTGACAATTAGAGTACTGTTGGAGTACCTGAAAGACCTGTTTGGGGACAGACCATCAGGAAGAAAATCTATTTATGTGATCACTATGAGTGGAAAACAATTTGATGGAACATAATCAATAAAATAAAATATAAACAAACGTTCATAAAACAGCAAAAGAGGAATAGCATTTCTATTCAGGATTGTTTGCAGGATAATGGATTGGAAAGATATGGTGTTAACATTTTACATCAAGGAAGCATTGTTGGGCAGAAAAATATCTTTGTCACTGCAGAAATGCCAACATACAAACAGATATATATGAGTACTCTTCCTTTTCTTTTGATAAGGCATTTCCTGCCAAGAAGACTACTTTATTGTTGATGAAACCTGAAAGAAATTTGGGAGGATTCAAGAGTTTGTTTTTTAAACACCACAAGCATTTTTCTTTGGAGATTGATATAAAGAGCTAAGTGCTACCAATAATAAAATGACACATTATCTTATAATGAGATAATAGAACCCAAGCATCCTTAGAACTGAAGGCAGCTCATTTCTTTAACAGGTTGCCATTAGGAGACAAAAGAAGCCACACTGCACTGCCAATCTGCCATTCCTTATTTAAACCCATCTCTTTTGTGTGACTTTGTTCTTTAGATCCTATTTGTAAGAAAAGAGAACCTTGACAATCTGATATCTGAATGGCAACAGAATTGCACCAGCTGCAGAGGCAGAATAGCTTAAACTCCCTAAGGGACTATATTTGAGGATAAACTGCCATTAGAGGAAGCACCCGAGCACCATCAAACATCCAGCTTGGCAGTATCACTAAATAGGTATTAATGTACATGCTCACTCATGGGGAATTTTATTTCAGAGACATAATAGGAAGACAGCCCCTTTTCCAAATTGGAGAAAGTAAAACTGTGTATATTATGTGAGAAGGATGTCCTCAGTAAGCTTGAAAAGCCCATGCACTACCAAAGGCCAACAGCTGTGAAATGATAAGCTTGGTGGCATTAGCAAAATGAAATGACAAGCATGCAGTGAATGACTGGGAGGGGAAAGGAGATGGAAAATGCCATTACTGTCATAAAACACTGTTGTGGTAAAGATCACAATACCACTACAATATGCCTAATTCCAATTATACAGTGGTGAAAAGTCCTTTCTGTTCTAAATTAGATTATTTTTCCCCGCTTGCTCTTCATGTTAAAACCCAAGCTAGCAAAACTAGGGAGAGGAATTAAAGCAAGGAGGGGGGAACTATAGGTCTTCTAGCTGTTGTAATTTGACTCTCAGAAACTCACTCTTGTACCAGTTTCATTCCATTTTGGTAGTACTGAATGCCAGATCAGCCTATAAAAAAGCTGTCCTCATCCTCAATATGATAGTGAAAAAGAAACTGAATTGACTTGTATCTTTGAGATCTGAATGGACCAGAAGGAGGGGATATCCCTCTTAGAGATGTGCCACCTTGGTTTTAGATCTGACATCAGTCACTATTCTGAGAGAGGGGAGGTGGGGCAGCTTCCAAACATGCATGATCACCCATGCCCTAGTCATATCTTGATTGGGTTACTGCAACACACTCAACGTGGGATTACCCTTCAAGAATATTTGGAAACTACCACGGGTGCAGAATGGTGTGTTTACTGTTCTGAGAGTTCTTGGGGTTTGCTTCTGGGTCCAATTCAATGTGTTGAATTACTAATGTGGCATGGGTCCAATTACTTATTACTAATGTGGCATGGGTCCAAGGTATATGAGAAGCCATCTCACCCCAAAACTTGGTTTTGCTCATTGAAAAATTGGGACCCCAAGGGGCATTTACCCCTGGTTGTTGGGGTAAGATGCTGTCCACATGCAGACCATCTCTTGGTCCTGTTTTATTGTATAGTTTTAATTTTTTTATTTGCATATTTTTGCTATTTATCTTTTTATGGTCTGTAAGCTGCTCAGTGGTGGTGATGATGTTATCCATTCAAAGTGTCTGACTCTTTGTGATTCTACGGGCTGGGTCTCTCCACATCTTCCAGTCTTGCACCAGCCAGAGGGTAGTTTTTCTATCCTCTAGCTGGTTGTCAGCATTGATGATGTCCTGCCATCATGTTTTTTTTTTTTTTGGTGGCCTGGTTTCCTATTACCACTAACTCTTACAAATATAATTGATTTGTCCAGTGAATTCCTCTGCATGTCATGGCCAAAGTAAGTGCAGTTTTGTGATTTTTTACCTTTTAGAGAGATGTATGGTGTTAAGCGTTCCAGTATAAGCTGCCTAGCGTTACCTTATCAGGGAAATTGATTTGGTTATAAGCCACCCAAACTTATTTGGTATTGGGCATGCTATAGATTAAATAAATAAATAAAATTTGCAAGTCTAAGATTCTATGCAACAATTCTGACTACATCTTTGATACAAAAAAAAATG
Source organism: Pseudonaja textilis (assembly GCF_049901715.1). Taxonomy (NCBI): domain Eukaryota; kingdom Metazoa; phylum Chordata; class Lepidosauria; order Squamata; family Elapidae; genus Pseudonaja; species Pseudonaja textilis. The sequence goes on along the minus strand of NC_141992.1, from coordinate 28,346,427 downwards.
TCCTATCTGCAATCCCAAAGGTATTTTTTCAAAAGGAAACTGGACTCTGATTTTTTTTAGGATGTTTCTTTACTCTTCCAAGAATCTTATCTACAGAAATAAACATTTATATATATGATATAGCCTCTGTTGGGTTTCTCAACACACAGCGACTAAAACCTCATATATAATTAGCAACCCTGAAACATGACTTCCAGTTGTTCACGTTCTTGATTTCCCGCACATAATTATGAATGGCACCGTTATAGTCAAACAGATTATTTGACCTTGTGAATTAAGATCTTCCAAGTCAAAATGCTAAAATATTCAGTGATAGGATGTCACAAGGGTAATTTCCTTTTTGTCAAGGAACTAAGAACATTTTCTCAAGCTCAAGTTCTCAAGCAACAAATAGAATTTCAATGATGGTGTTCATATTAAATATTTCACTTTGTCAGCTTTTATACTCTTCTACAGATTATTGAAGTGCAACAGGGGAAAGGGTGGAAAGGAAATCAGGAAAATGAAAAGTGAATACTTATTTAATCCAGAGCCCAGTTTTTGAGAACAACATTTCAGCTTCAGTATCCAAAGGAGGCTTGCACGAAGAGAAACATACACAATTATTCCTTACATGAATTGGGACCAGAATTTCTGTTGCTAAACAAGGTACTTGTTAAATGTGTCATGTCCAATTTTATGACTTTTTGGGCATGGATGTTAAACAAATCACTGCAGTTATTAAGTAAATCCCACAGTTGTTAAATAAATCTGGTTCCTCCATTGACTTTGCTTGTCAGAAGCCAGCTGGGGAGGTTATAAATGGTGATCATATGAATACACAGTGTTGCAACTGTCATAAATAAATGCTGGTTGCCAAGTGCCCACATTTTGATCATGTCACCATGAGGGTTGTAAGTGTGAAGACAGGTCATAGGTTATTTTTCTTAGTGCCATTGTAACTTCAAACAGCCACTAAAGTAATCTAAGTGAAGGACTCGTAGCATCTATCTATGTCAGGGGTTTCCAACCTTGGCAACTTTAAGACTTGTGGACTTCAACTCCCAGAATTCCTCAGCCAGTTTTGCTGGCTGAGGAATTCTGGGAGTTGAAGTCCACAAGTCTTAAAGTTGCTGGAGGGCAGAGCTGGCGTCGCGACGATATGGCATGCAATCTTGGAGGTCTTAGATCGCTGCTGATATCTTTGCTCCTGGACGGTCCAAGTGGATGTAAGCCATCCCAAAGAGATGGTGAATGTAAAGAGCGCATCCTGTCGATCCCAGGGACATCGCAAAGTCCTTGGTAGATCCAGGAGAAGCTCTTTTTGCCAGCAGCAAAGAGGCAGCCATTAAAGCTACTGAAGTTATCTAGCTGCTGAAATATCTAGAATTTTAGAAAATAATGAATATATAAAGAAATATTTCTTTTTTTTCTTTTTTGATATCATATCTATAAAATGTTTTTAGGATAGATTTGGTAGGATTATATGAATTGTTATAAAATAAACTAAGTAAATTATAGTTATCTCACAAAGTATGAATGAATAAAATTATAGTCAAATGATTGTTTAATAGTGATACTAGGGTATTTAATCTTTGATTGATAATATGAGTTATCACGCAATGTAACTATAATTGAGACTACGAAATGGATGCACAAAAAATTGGTAAACCAACCAACACACTGCTTGTATATTTATGACAGATGTTTTTTATGTTTTGTTTGTTTTTGTTTGTCTTTAAAAACCAATAAAATTATTTTCAAAAAAAAAAAAAAGCTGCTGAAGTTGGGACAGCTCTGAAATGAAAGAGAACGGAAAGAGAGAGTGTGCCGGTTTGGTGAGAACTTTTTCTTTATTTTAAGTCTTGAAAGGGCACCCTAAGGGAAAGAAAGAATCTGTAAAAGTTTTGACAGAAGTGATTAAGCGGCGATTTTAAACAGGAATGTCAAAGTAATATTTTTTTTCTCATTGCTGGATTTTCTATACATGATTTTATATTTTGAAACTGGACTCGGTTTTTTCTCTTCTTTTTCTCTATTCTTTTCTCCTTTTTGACTTTATAATATTCTAAGCCAAAGACTCCCTTTTAGTTATTGTTTTCAAATATCTTTTTTCTTTTTTTAATTATTTTTTATTATATTTTGCTTGGAAAAGGAGGGGGAAAGTGAAAGCTGAAGAAACTTTGCAACACTGCCAACTAGAGCCTTGGAAATATTCTATTTCTCTTTTGACCAGACAAAGCTGAGAAAGAACTGAGACTTTTTTTCAAGGACACTGACTGTTTGATAAGATAGAGGGAAGAGCATGGGAGAGTATTATTGCAGATGCTCTTCTGGGTTTCTATCAACAGCTGGAGTCTGGTGTTAAAGCTTAGGAAAAGAAAAGGCTTTGGAGAAGAGAGTTATAACAAGAGCCTTGGATAATTAAACAAAGTGCAATGTGCTCTTTTTATTCTTTCTAAGCTGTGCTACCCCTCCTCATCAGTTTACTTTTTTTTTGTAATAGCTATTTGGATTTTTGGCTCTTTGGAACTTGTCTTTGTTTTTGTTTTTTTTCTTGTCTTTGGAAGTTAAATTTCTACGCCTGCTTTTTATTTTAAAGGAAAAGCTTTAGTATTAATGTTTCCCTTCCTTTTCTTTTTAAGGGAGTAGCCTTTTTCTTCTCTCTCCCTTCCTGGTATTTCTGTCTTTCCATCTACCTTCCATACTGGGTTTTTATTTATTTATTTATTTTTATGCATCCTTTTATATTTGAGACCCCTTAATTGGATTAAGGTGTTGAGGAACCTGAAGAATTTTTCCTTTCTTTTTTTAGTCTTTTTCTTCACTTTTTTGCCTTTTTTAAGATTTTACAACTTTTTCTTTTGTGTGTGTGTTTATGGTGTGTTTATGGTCTTTTCCTTCATTTTTGAATTTTTACTGTCATCTAACCAACTGATTGGATTAAGGTTTACAAGAACCTGAAGAAATTTTTTCTTCTTTTTTATTATTATTACTATTTGGCTTCTTTTTTCGTACTATTTTTATTTGGAACTGCAATTGGCTATTTCACAATTGGATTAAGGTCTAGAAGAACCAGAAAATTTTGAATTCCTCAAAATGAGTAGGAAATTAACAGCTCCTGGTTCTTCAACTTCTACTTCTTCCTCTCCACCATCTGGAGGACAACGTTCAATAGAGAAAATGTTAAGGCAAGAAAAAGAACAAGAAAAAGTGACCCTGCGGATGATTATGCAAGGAATTCAAAATATTCAAACAAGATCAGAGAATATTGAAAAGAGAACAGAGAACATTGAACAAAGAACAGGGAAAACCGATGAAAAAGTGGAGAACATCCAACAAAAGATGATGAAGTATGATGAGAGACTCCAAAAAATTGAAGAAGATAAACAAAGAGACAAGAAGATTGGAGACATTGATAACAGATTAACTATGGTTGAACAAGATAAAAGTGGTATCCTGAGATGGGAGTTGGACAGATCAGAATTTTATCTTAGATTCCAAAACAGGAATCTAAAGGAAGATTCCTTCCTTTAGAAAGGAAGAAAAAGGACAAAATCTAGCTGAGATAATGATAGAAATATTGGCTGAAGCTTTGGAAATAACTGAAGAGAAGGTGATGGATGGAATAGATGAGGTTTTATTGAGTCTTCACAAGATATGCGATGAGAAAAAGCTTACCAAGAGAAGTTCACATCAGATTTACAAAGAAAGCCATTAAAATGCAAATATTGTAAGTGGCAAGAGAGAAAACATTGAAATACAAAGATAAGGAGATAAGGACAAGAACCCAGAAGAGTGAGAGAGATGAGAAGAGAATACTGATTCCTGACCAAAATGCTACTTAAAAAAGAGGTGAATTATGGGTGGCTGATTCCAGAAGGTTTAACGTTCACATGGCAAGAACAGAGATATAGAATTGACTCAACTGAGAAAGTTGAATCATTTTACACAGAATTTTTCAGAGGGGAGGAAGAGGCAGAAAAAGAAATTTCACTAATTGAATTCCAAGAGGACTCCCAAATGATGACTGAAAAAGAAGAAGGTGCAGTCAGTGGAAAGGAGGAAGCCAAAGAACAAAGTGAACCAAAATCCATGAGAGCTGTCAAACCTAACTACAAAATATAACCATGAAAGAGAAAAAATTGATTACAATTAATATAAATGGACTTAACTCAGCCGTTAAAAGAAGGAAAACCTTTCATAAATTAGAGAAATTAAAATTTGATATAATCTGCCTACAAGAAGTACATATTAAAAAACAATATGAACAATTGTTGATACAGCCAAAATTAGGGAAAATATTTACTTCCTTGACACAATGTAAGAAAAGAGGAGTGGTTTTATATATTAAAGAGACCATCCCAGCGAAATTGATTTATACTGATGACGACGGAAAAATATTAATGGTGGAAATAATGGATAATAATACGAAAACACTCCTGATTGCAATCTATGCCCTGAATGACAATCAAGAAGAATTCTATAAAAAATTACATATGAAAATAATTGAACTGGACTATGTTAATATAGTTATGATGGGAGATTTTAATGGAATTGTAGACAATAAACTGGACTATACAGCACAGAAAACAATAAAGCAAGATAGAAAGACTCTTCCTAAATCTTTTTTTAAAATGGTAGATGAAATAAACTTAAAAGATACATGGAGAGAAAGAAATGCTGAAACTAAACAATACACCTTCTACTCAAATAGACACTTATCATGGTCCAGAATAGATATGATATGGATATCAACAGAATTGTTAACCAATATTCAAGAAATAAATATCAAAATAAGTACTTGGGCAGATCACAATCCAATGACAACTAAATGGAAAGGACAAAGAAGAAGATCTAGATGGATGTTAAATAATACTATTTTAAAGGAAAAAGACTTCACACAGTGGATGGAGAAAGAACTGGCCTTTTTCTTTAGAGAAAACAAAAAAGAAGATACATCAATCCAGAATGTATGGGATACAATGAAGGCATATGCCAGAGGCTTGATAATAGACTATACAAGGAAAAGAAATACCATGAAAAGATTAGCCTCTAAGGCATTAGAAGATGAGTATGAAGGACTTGAAAAAAGAGAAGTCTTAAAGTTGCCAAAATTGGAGGCCCCTCATCTATGTTTAAAACAACTGGGCAATTCCAGGAAAAGATACAATTGCTTCTATTGATGATACAAATAAACCTATATTAAAAATGCAAATTTAATTCAAATAATATTCAATATAAATATAACACTCCACTTATTAAGATAGAGTCTATAAACAGTTCTCAACTTTGAAATGAAACAAATAAGAATTCTTCTGAAACACAGGCCTTTTGCAGTAACTTGCAAACTAACAAACAAACTGATTAGCACATGCCACAAAAAGGAAATTTGGAATCTTCAGAAATATTAATTCTATAGCTTTTGTTTTATTAAAATATGGCCACTGGGGTTTCTAAAAAAGAAAGAACAATAGATACTATTTGTTTGTTTCTTTGTTTGTTTGTTCATGTAGAACTTATTAGCTGTTCAATGGTTTCTGGAATCAAGAAATATGGACACTGCTTGCTTAATACAAATGGATACATTGCTATAGCATACTGGAGGAGAAGACCATTTAGCACATTATCCCCAAGCTAAAAAAATTGCTGAAAAGAAAAGTAGCTACATAGCAAATTATTCCAGCAGTATTCATGGGACCGTGTGTCATGCCCCTGGTGAAGACTGACTCTGAGAGAGAGGAGGAACAGCTGACAGGGAGTGGAAGTGTGGCTCCTGGAGGTTGTGGAGGAGGCTGGGAAAGGGCAGAGGCTGGCTGGGCAGTCAGAGGAGAAACCAGGCCCATCTGCTTTCCATCCTAGGGCATGCCGGGAGGAGAGGATAAGGGAGAGACATGGTGTATGGGGGAGGAGAGGGCCTTGATCCTCTTCATGGGCTGCAGCTGTGACAACTGGATAAGAGGACGGACATGCGTACAGGCCAGTGCTGGAAACAAAGCATGGAAATATCTCTAGTTTATTGTTCCACTCTGAGTTTGGAATCCTTCCCACTGTGTGTTCTGATATCTATGGATGTCTTCAAGCCCTTATCTTTCCTGGTTTGTGTTGTTTTTTACTCTTTATAATTTAAATGGCATTCCTCCTTGTAACTGCTTGTGTGGGAGTTTTTTTATCTCCAGTCAAGGATATTTGGAGCTTGGAAGAAAGTTAAGGAATAAAAGGGGCTTCACCTGTTTTTGGTGACTGTGTTTCTTTTGTATCCCACCCTGGGTCATCACACCATGACTAAAACAGTGTTATGTTATGATGCAAGCCCTTCCTTTGTGTGTTTTAATTATGCACATATGTCCATATGAGCAGATCTTTTGGACAATAGTGTGATGCTGCTTTTTTCTTGTTCCTGAAAATACCCACAATTTATTCCAACAATATAATCTGAAAGGATATTTCTTAGAATTTACTTGCATTTTATTTTTTTTCTCTCAAAATCTTGCTACAGGAACCAATATTTAAACACAGCTTTAATATGGACTGATTAAAAAGTGTAAAGAAGGTACTGAAGGGCAATCATAAGCATTCTCCTAATAACTATTTAGGCATCGATGTGTCAACAAGAAAATAATTTACATGTTTTACTTCCGATGGTAAGCTCTCTATGAAATTTGGTGGGAATGAGTTCAAACAGCAGAGTCAAACCAAGAAATAAAAATGAGAATAGAGAAAGTTCTAAATATTCTTAACCATCCAGATTGTCCCAGGGGAATTGAAGATATTCTATATAGCAGTATGTCTAAAGCTTTGGAACATTTTTCCATACAACTGTCATTATCATCTTTTCATCTTTCCTACTATCTCCTCCTACTGGTATCTTATGATTCATTGCTTGTTATTTTTATCTTATGATTTATGATTGCACCTTATGATTTATGATCTATGACTTATCACTTTGCTGTTTGTATATATACTGAGAGCTTATGCACTAGAGACAAATTCCTTGAGTGTCCAATCATACTTGGACAATAAGAATATTCCAATTCCAGTTTGATTTCATTTGTGTAAGGCTACATAGAACAGTCTGACATTTCCACTTCTCTTGTTTATAGCTATGCTTGAATACAATTATATTTTTAACTCTTTCATTAAATGTTTTCAATCATTTGTTACATTTTATTTGGATATCACTTCATTATTTGACAAATGCTGATTTTAAATCTGTATAATAAATTCTTATAATGTTCTTAGTATAAAAGTACGCTTGCACCAAAAGAATCAAATCATATACTGTATGTATGCATAGTTCCTTCAAGCAGCTATTGTAATTGCTTATGGTACTGTTTCTATTGCTCTTACAACTTCTTGTTTCAACCTCCTTACTGTTGAGGGGAATGAAAGTCACACAGTCTCCTTGACTGGAGAGGCAATGAAGAGACTTTAGTAAATAGGTAAATAAATAAAAACTTAACAACTCCTCTCCCCTATTTGCTGTAGTTAGGTATTTAACAATACATATGTTCCCCTATATTGACATGTGTACCTTTCCTGTCATTAAGACAAGCTCTTGACTTTAAAGGACTGTTTCACAATTCCTACCCTATTTCTTCCTTCTTTCCTAATATAGATTGAATGTATAAGCCGAAAGAAAAATAATGTCGTATCTTTGATAAATTCACATGATAACATGGAAAACTCTTGAAACTAAATGCCCAGGGAGTTGAGAAAAGCTAATGCAAGCCTTTCTAGATATAATCTTCATCTTTCAAGATATAAGATGAACTCTCTCTATAGATAAAATGATGGGAAATCCCAGTCTAATTTCAAGACTGTGATAAATTCTATGGCATCTTCCTTACTTACAAGTGAATTTGCCTTATTAAAAAAGTAATGAGCTATTAATTAACTGCACTCATACAAAGCTGTTTAATTCCCAACCCAATTAACAGCAATCTGCTGAAAGAGTCTAATGATTATTTTAAATTTGCTAAGAGAAACATATCTGTGTCTTTTTTAATAAGCTATTTATATAATGGCTAATGATGCAACCTGCCTGAATTTTAATTTAGCCACATACATACTGCAAAAACACTTATGCTCTTCTGGCATCATCTCAATCAGATAAACATTATGATTTACAGTTATGCATACAGTATTGCTTGCTAGCAAACCATTTCCTTTTTCAGTTTTATCTGTATGTGCGGCCATCATTTAGAAAATACTTCCCATAAAACAGAAGTATATTCTTGAAGGGCCAGTGACTTTTTCTCAGTGAAGTTCACCACACAGGCTTGCTATTGTAGGGAAAATAGGAGAAGGGAACAAGTTATACGAAATAAAAGCAGGATGCAAATAAAATAAATAAGTTACAGAAGCTTGCCGCTGCAAGTAGCATTATTTTATTTTGGGAGTAGATGATGAAGGAACATGGTTTGTTGTTATATCAATAGCCTAAAGCCTTGCACATCTGTTCAGATTTTAAGAAGTCAATTTTCACAGGCTCATACTCCAATAGGTAAAAAATATAAGAAAAATGAGCAATGTGGCACATTTGACTGCTTTCCCAAGAACTAATTATTGACCGTTACAGAACTAAATCCAAGAATCTTTCAGGGTATTGTGCTGCCATCAGCCTCTATTTCCCAGAATCTTCCAATTAAACTGAGAGAAACCTTATGTTTTTGCCCCTTAAAAGTTAGCAAGATATATGTGAAGGTGTGCAGGCATTATGGTGGAGGTGTGTAAAATAAGAATAAGGTCATAGAAATATGAAATTAGTGTGTATTTATTAATGGGTTAAGGAGCAAGTCTCCAACAGCTTATTGAACACATTTGGGTACCAAGTATTCTTCTTGAAATCTAATTATTTAAAATTATATTTATGCTTTGCTTAGAACCAAGTTTGATGATATGTTATGTAATATAATATTTCAGAATTGAGAACCTTTCTCCTTAAGCAGAGAAAGGAAAACGGGTTACTTCAGGTGCCCCACAATTATACAACCAGAAAGGAAATAGCTACTATTACTAGCCAGGGGACAATTTTGGATATGAGTTCCTTTCCTATAACAGTAATTTGATTACTATAATTGCTCCCTATAAGGCTGTCTTTAAATACCATAATATACAATTGTTACAAAAATCAACCATCAACAGTGGGAGTCACAGGAGCAAGACCCTTGAATTATATTTTCTCTGAACCAGGTACACTAGCAATACATTCATTTCCAGGTTCTATTTAAACTGCTGTTATTAACCTTTAAGGCTTTAAACTTAGATTAGTTCTGCACTAGTTTTAATATCAGAATTTGTAGCCTTACTTTTGATCATCCAGCAAAAACTGTGAAACTGACACACTAGTATTTTGAAGATTTATTTCAGTCTAGTATACCTTCACTTAATTTTATAACCATGTAATTTCAATTAATGATTTATATGCTATTATTAATTATATATCTCTTGTTATTTTAATTATTTATGTACTAAATATTGGGTTAAGGGTTGGATTCTTTGTTTTGCATTTTTAATTCAATTGTGATGCTATTCTATCCTGAAAAGAAAGCTATTAACCTATTTTATATGCAAACAAATATTATCATATAAAAAGAAATAGAGAGAGTTGGGAATCCCCCTTCTAATTAGGAGAAACAGTTTAATCTTCCCTATCCACAACTATTTTGATGAACATTTATTATGCATGCAGTAGTTAATGTGGCACCAATTAATGTAGCTAAAAGCCTATGGGACTAATCTAGCCATGCAGAACAGTTGATAAAATTGCAACAGGACATGGACAGATTAAATCTTTCCTCCATATACCAAGGATATCAAATCAAACTTGGACCATCAATGTTAAAGGAAAAGATATAGTTGCAGCCTTTAAAGTAACACACTGTTGGGTATTATTAAACCTTCAAACCAAGCCTACATAAAGTAATACTTCTCAATTCTTTTGCCTCTTAATTCTAACAAATAGTCATTTGTTTATAATATGACTTACTAAAAAGGAAACATCACTATTATATACAATGCAGTGGCTTGTCTGTTCTAAGTTGTATTCTTCACTGAAAAACAGCAATAATGGGTGACATTCTACCAAAATGTCAGAGCTGATGTATCAAGTTTGATGTGTGCATTTCTATTCTTCTCTGAAATCCAACAATAAATACATTCTCAACTGGATAATATGCATCACCAACTTCAAATAGATGGTGCACGAAATTCATATTTCAGTAATCAAATCAAATGGTCTTTTCACAGATACCATTATTAAATTTGAGCAGGGATAATGATTCTAATGTTTGCTTTGAAATATACAACACTCACATGTTCTGACACAGATTAAGAAATTGTTTAATGACCAGTGATGTTTCCTATACTAGGAAGTAAAAGAAACTCAGTCCTGATCTGAAATTGTAGGTATTTTCTCAACAAAAGGGATAAGAAACAATTCACTAGCTCCATTTTCTTTCAAGGGCTCCTTTGAAAGTTCTTTTTATGTCTCTGAAACTTGCACTGAATATATTCCCACTGTGTTACATCTATATCAAAACAACAATACATACTAGGCTATACTGAAAGAGAGGTCACCTCTAAGATAGATTTTCCAGTTTGTCACAGTAGACTTTCAAAACCGCTTAATGTTTAGACAGCCTAGTTTGAATGTGCAGAGTCTGAATGTGACATCCAACCTGGAAAGGATATGCTATTCATCCTAATATTCCAAGCTCTTACAAATCATAAGCAAAAATATAATCGCATTTGGACTGATGAGCATTCTGAGTTTAAACAGCTTCTTTGTCATCTGTGCATTTTGTCCAGGTCCAATTCCAATTTTTATGCTTTAGAATTTCCTTTCCTCAGAGCATGCATAAATCTTTTTTCCTGACTGAATGTTTCTCTGAAGATATGTAGGACTTATCGCATTATTTTATTATCTGGAACATGTAAACTGAATATTATTTTTACTGCTATATCGGTTATGCAGTTGCTTGGATCATAGATGAAACTTACCATTACCAAACTGCTCATACATAGTCTCTGATTCAGCAGAGTTTCCTTTGTAAACAGTGCTTGGATAATTATATTAATTCTCTATGTTTGGCCATTTCTGCTTTAAGGGATGCAAACTCTGTTCTGGAGAGCTCTATTCTAGTGTCTACCCTACAGATTCTACATTTTCAGTTACTGTAATAAATTGCTTAAAGTGGTAATTAATAAAATCTACTCAAGGGTGATGAGTTTATTGTATGACTTGTTAATTCAACCAATTAATCAGAATACAGCTAGAAGGAATCTTGGAAGTGTTCTAGTCCACCCCCTGCTCAAGCAAGAGACCCTATACCATTTCAGACAAGTAGCTGTCCAGTCTCTTCTTAACAGCTTCCAATGATGAAGCACTTACAACTTCTGACAGCAACCATTGGTTAATTGTTCTCACTGTTAGGAAGTTTCTCCTTAATTCCAGGTTGCTCCTCTCCTTGATTAGTTTCCATCCATTGTTTCTTGTCTTGCCTTCTGGTGCTTTGGAAAATAAGTTGACTCCTTTGTGGCAAACCCTCAAATACTGGAATATTGCTATCATGTCACCCCTAGTCGTTCATTTCTCTAGACTAGACACACTCAAATCCTGCACCTGTTCTTCCTATGTTATAGTCTTCAGCATCTTAGTTGCTCTTCTCTGCACCTTTTTTTGCAATGTGGTAACCAAAATTGGATACAATATTCCAGGTGTGATCTTACTAAAATTTTATATAATTGCCATTACTGAAATATATGTCACATAAACATAATTATACTTTAGCTCTTAACTAGCAGTGTAAGCATGCCAATTTTATATAAATACACTCGTTTCAATCTAATCTGATTCATTTTGGAACTAAATGAACTGATACACCACAGTGTAGGAGTGCTCAAAGTTGATGCTGTTTATCTGATCTGAAAACTAAATATCTATATGCAGTCCTCCTAGATATTTTATGCCAGACTGTATTGCAATCCCTAATACAAAATATGTTTAGAGAAATAGAAAGCAATCTCTAAGGAGGCTAACAAAAGAACAAATAGCTAGATGTTATCATTGACAACAGAAACAGAAGAATAGAGGGCTCAAAGGAGCAGTTAGCAAAAAAATATTAAAGTCACAAGAAGTTCAAAACAAGTAACAGACTCAATAACAAGCAACAACAAAACAGAAAAAGAAATTTCCTTTGTACTGATCTGGACCATAGAGCATTCCACAAAGTATTTACCTGTATGAATAAACAATATATGCAATGCTTCAAGAAGGAACAAAAGAATGATTCATGCACAAATGACAAAATAAGGAAATGGGAATAACTAATGACAGGTGCAAGTTTCTAGCAGGCAGCCCTTTCAGGTAAACCAGATCAAGAAACAAACATAAAAAGAGTAGTATTAAATGAATATAGATTGCAATAACCAAAGCCTGGCAAGGCTTCTCCTACTTCCTTATGTCTAAGAGGAGACTAATTCTGAATTTCTTTCTTAACCCTTCCTGTCTTCCCAGTGTGAGCTAACATATTTTCTTCAAGACTAGATTCCTAAATGATACTTTTGACATTTCAGAATTACAGGTATAAACAAATATAAACAAATTCCTCAGTCCAATGTGTAATAATTCAGAAACATGCCAAAAGACTATTCCTGTGCAGAGTGTACTATACTTCAAACCTTCAGCAATCAGGGACTAGGTTTTCTTCTCTCTACATGTCTTTTTTTTTAAAAAAAAAAATATTTATATAAAACTTCCAATCTATTCAATATCCAACGTTTCCTTTAATCTTTATTGTTTTTTTTCCTTTCCCTTATCTCCATTAAAAGTCAATAGAAAAACAAAAACAAAATTGATAAAAGTGCTAGGTTAATTATCTTCAATTCTATATATATCTACAAGCCATTGTTTTAAGTTGTGATGTTTAAAACAAGACCTGCAAATGAGATTGGATTTCATCAGACTACTGAATTCCTTTGTAGAACAGTTCTAATCAATTCTAGACTAACCAATTTTTCAGGAGGCAATTGGACTTTATTGTTTTTGTCTTTGAGGACATTTAGCTTGTTATCCAAGAAGCTTCTTCAGTTCTGACAGGGTCATGAGGAATGGATTTATATTCCTTGCAGAGAGCTGGTCATTTGCATCCTTTTAGGGGGTCATTGAAGGACTTGGAGGTTGCCTCCTAAAAAAAGCACCTTTGGGACAACCATGACCTGGATGACTGATAATCTCTATAGACTTCTAGACTAACCAGTTTAAGAAGTAAGGTTTTATAAGTCCAATGCAACAACTTTACATGGTTAAAATTGTTTGATACATTCTAATTTTTACTTTTATGGAACATCAAAAAGATATTGAAATCTTAGATGATTTTCTATCCAATGAATTCATTTGCAAAGTCAATGACATCACATAATGACTGAATGCTTGAAAAAAAAATATTTGGCTTATTGCACCAAGTCACCATGACAGGAGAAGAATCAGAATTAATATGATATCAATGCAGTATAACTGTAAGAATGTGGTGTAAGTGGAAGGCACTTAGGAAGCTGAACCCCAGTGTACAGTCTAGCAAAATGGATAATTATAGCAGCCTCGAGAGTTTTCAGTTATGAAACTTCAAAATTTTTCAGTTATGAAAATGCAAAAAACTGGGTCAAAAACAAAAATAGGGAAATCAAGTGATATATAGACAAAACACATAAATAATACATTGAGGTACTATTTGACTTTTCTGAACAGAACCTACATACTCAAGGCCTGCAGGCCAAATCCAGCCCATGGGGTGCTAAGATTTGGCCTGTGGGGCTGCCCTGGAAACAGTGAAGGACCAGCCCATGGTGCCTCTGCAGTGAAAATGGAGCTTGTGAGGCCTTGTGCGACCCTCACAGGCTCTGTTTTTGGCTGCAACAGTCTCTTGTAGCCCTCTGCCGGTGAAAATGGAGCCCAGGAGGGCTGTGTGCAGCCCTCATGACCTTCATTTTTGCAGGCAAAGTGCTAGCAAAATAAACTACTAGAAAAGGTGGCATTTGATCACACAGGTGATGTTGACCTGGCCACACCCACCATGGCCCCCTGACATCAAACACAACCCTGATGCGGCCCTCAATGAAATTGAGTTTGACACCCCTGCTATATACAATTTCTATACTTAGCACTTATTATATATTAGCTTCCTCATGGCTAAGGTAAAGTGCTATCCAAAAGAACTAAGCATAATCATATGTTATCAACAGCAGAAGTTAAGGACAAAGATTGAGAAATACCCACCATTTTCCTTCCATTAAGCATTACTAGGCAGCAGGAATCATTCTCATTAACACAGATGGATCTGGAAAGGAGGTGACCTTGCACAGTTAGTTAGAGTGATGGGTTGGTCATATATCAAAACTAATTTGGGTTTTATGGAAGTGTTTTGTATGCATTTCTTCAGCTAAAAACCAGGCTTCTTTGGAATATGGGTTTAGTGCTATTCAAGAAGAACACTAAAGATGTGTTCAAATGGTCCAAACAAGAGCTGGCAAGTACAAAGAGACTCATACAATGAATATGAGCTGGTATCTCTTACCTCATTGTAATGCCATCCCAGAGCCACCTCATTGGCCTGATACCAACTTCTTGAGGTTACTTAACTGCTATCAACAAAAGCTTAAATGGAGCACATCAAAAAATATCTATGGCAAACATGGATGAGGATGGAAAATACTACTTTAACACAGATGCAATGAGGAAGACTGCACTGGATATAAGCTGAAGAACCTATGAAGACTTAATAGGAAAATAATTGCATGCAGAGAACAGAATAATAAAATGCAAGGATTCTATGCGCAGATTTCTCAAGTGTAATTAGTCTGCTTCTGAAAATTCAAAAAATTTCCTGGTCATCAAGTATTCCTTATGCTACTGTACAAATACTTTTATATAAGTATTTCTTATATATATCTCATTACTTACTTTTTGGATTAACCATTTTGTTAGGTCCATTTGAAAACTGATACTATTCTTTCAGCCCACCATTTACTTTTTCTTTGTCAGCAATTAGATGCAAGCAACAAAAGTCCTATTTCTGTGTAATCTACAGCCTATATGTTTACACTTGCTTCAGAACATAAAATCAGTAAGTTAAGCTTGGAGCACAACATTAACCATCACTTATAGATCCAACCAACTATTGAAGAATATTAAACCTACCCATAGAATGTGCTACTTGAAACAAAGTTATGGTATTAATGTGGAGAGCATGAAAACTTGCATTCCAAATATAATATAATATCCCAATGCCTGTCAAATGCTGATATTAAAATGAATTGTAAAATACAAATTAGAAATATTAACGGTAAAACAATTACAGGACCAAATCTATGCTGAAAGCTTACTTTTCCTACTAAATGCTATTAAGAACTTGGGTAATTGGAAACAGTATGGAGACTATGGTATTCAAAAGGAAAAAGTAGCTGGCATCATGTATATTAATACCATGGCAGATTCATAATTTTTCCCACACACAAACCAAAATAAACAATCATATTTGAAAATGAGAGGAAAACAAATTTTACTCTCTATGAGTGTTTACAAGTTGAAGGTTTAGGCCTAGACCTACTTTGGTGCACAATTATGCAAGATGATAGAAATCTGACAAGATAGTGATTTTAGAAACTTTTAAAGTGGGATAGGGCAGAAAATAATAATGCTATTAGAAATTGTGAAAAGAGATTTCTAGGAATCCAGGCTTCAATAGTATTACTTGCCAAGGTGAGAAGAATTTCCAAACACTGTCTGGAAACCATTCAGATCCATTAGCACTATTCCTGACATCAGACACTGCAGTGACCTGACTAGAATGAGAGAAGCCACATGCAGGTTACCTCCATCTCACTTCAAACAGCCAAAACAATTTAACAAACAACCATGGTCTACTAAATAAATGTGATCAATAAAAATTGGGAGGCATCTATGACTACCATGCAGATGGTAAAGTCCTCAGACATTCCTGTCCTGGTATGTTAGTTTCAGCATGTTTGGTGAAGTCACAATCAAATTGAATTCCAGCATCACCCAAGAATTTTCTACTGGTGTGCTTCATAAGAAAAATGCATATCCTGTTCAATAATGAATCCTGAACTCAGTAGAATCCTTGGGTTGTGTCTCAAATACTATTCTTCCTTCCAAATTAGAAGCTGACTACATTCTTGTCTTTTATTATTAATAAAATCTTGATATGTGAAACCAGTTATCCACATGGCACCCTGACACCAATGACTATAATCCTACAATATCATTAAGTTATTACCTCTCATTAACTTTAAATAGCATGTGTGTCAGACTGAAACCTAATTGCTTTGTTTCTTTGATACATCTTAATTCAGTTTTAATAATGAAAAATACACTGAAAGATCTAGTAGCTGAATTTAACTAAATTAAAGTCTTTAATGGCTTGACAAAAAATTAACTAGGGTTTCTTTTAAGAACATTTTAAAAGTTAACTGGTTTCTTTCTTCGAACTACATTAAGGAACTGTGAATGTATATGTAGTTATACACGTGTATACACATTTTATACAAGCTATTCTGCATATAGAGTTTGCTTTGGCTTCACTTATTTACAATGCATCAATGAATCAATCTGAGTTCAGTTTTTTTTTTTAAATTGTGTTCTTGGCAAATAGCCGTTTCCCTCCCTCTCCTCACTTGTTTTTTTTAATCTACTTTAGGTTCTTTTAGAATACAATCTGTTTATTAGTATATGTGACAATAGAAAAGATAATTTATAAAAATGTGGAAGGAATACATTTTACAGGAACAGCTGTGTGCAAAGATGATGACATATTAATCCTCCTGAAAGTAAAAATAAAAAAGGATCAAATAAAACTGTAGCTGACCCATATTGATACATGAGAACACACACTTTTTTGCTTTTTTTGTGGGGGGGGGGGCAAAGGTGATACGACAGGCATTAAAAAAATAATACATCATAAAGTACAATGATCTTGGGAGTAATTTTCTTCATATATATTGGCTACTACACTTTGCAGTTGCTCAGGAAGGAAGGAAGGACATATTTTTAAAATTTGATAGGGAATGTGGACAGGTTATACATTCTGAACTATACCATACCATATTCCAATCCATCTATTAATTGTGAAGCTAGAGTAAAAGAGTAGAGTAAAATGACAACATCTGGTATATCTAGGTTAACCATGCTTGGTGTTTTCTAAAGATATTTGGATTATCTAAATAATATTCAGGCTATCCATCTCCAAAAGGATTCTATGTCCTATCATAGAATTAATGGACACATTGCTCCATGTAGGAACTGATAAATACAGAAAAGGAAGTAAAGGATTTAAACTCTAAATGTATCTGCACATTTGCAGCTTCCATTTCAACAGGATCCATGCTTAAATAGTTCTGCAGAGAATATAACAGTTGATCTTGATGGACAATGTGAGATCCCTCTGTGAAGATATTAAAGAGAGAAGGCTGATAAGAGTGCAGACTCTCAAATACAGTGTCTGTTTATAACAGAAGCTGTTCAGGTTCACGGTAGTCATACACTGTTGCTGTTATGAGCCACAGTAGGATTGTTTTCAAAGACTTGACTTTCCCAATACATGGGACTGCAGATTACCAATATGATGACCTTGTTTTTCATCCCCGGGGCTTTGCCATGACTCCCACCCTGATCTCAGACTATCCTAGATGTGGGATCATGCTATTTTTTTTTTCAGGATTGTGACACCCCAACTTTAAAAATGGCTCTTTTATTTGTTAAGACCCTGAATTTAATACAATAAAACAGCTTGTGTTTTATTGCCAGCTTTGAAGAATAAAGCAGGACATGAAAGTTCAACCATCTGCAGAGACATGGTAGGAGAAGAACAATGTACAGCTGTGTATTGATGAAACCTCTCTCATACCCAGCACTTTGACTACAATTAGACAACTAGATAGATCAAGATTCTTTTTATAATTTTATAAACAAATGTGTACATTTTCTTAACATAAAAGATAAAAATATTGTATTGAATCTAATCTTGCTGTATCCGATTTTGTTTAATTAGGATCCCCATCAGATATGAAAAAACCCTTCGTCAATATTATAAAGAAGTGATGTTGATTTTTTTTTTCAATCTGCACACTACATTTGGGATTTCCAATGATTTATCAGGCACCACCATACTTCAGACAGTATGTTAGGTCATGCTTCAAATCAAGTGGGGCAAAGACAATTTCAATTAATTTAAAATTGTATTCATTTAAATAAATTAATATTTCTATGCCTTTGACAATTTTTCCCATATAGTCATGTTCAATATCAAAGCTGCAAGTAGTAACTTATATAGAATATCTGGGACACAAGATTGCATGCTTCTAAGGTAACTGGAAATTTCTTTAATTTCTCTATAGCTTCCATTTGTACATGAAATATAAAACACATTATGCATAATAAATAATAAAGATGGGAACTTCAGCTGAACAAACCAGAAATTATATATAAAGCACAACTAACAAAGGAGATCACCCACCCTAACCCAAGGGTTACAGAAAAGCTATGTCTTTAAGGCATTCTGGAACATCATTGAGATAGGAATCATATGGATCTCAGGGAAGACTTCATTCTAAAGGATGTACTTTTAGATGACATTGTTTAATCAAAGAGACCTGGAGTATATAAATTCTGTTAGCTTTCACCCAGCAGAAACCATGGAAGATAGGCAGTTCCTCGAATAATCTGGTCCTATGCTTTATAACTAATACCCAATACTTTGAATTGCACTTAGCAGCACAATGTCAGCCAGCGCAGTTCAAAAATCAGGGGAGTGAAGTGGGCATACTGAAGCAAGTCCACTACTGTCCACACCACAGAATTCTGCTCTAATTGAAGCATCCAACTCATCTTCAAGTGCAGCTCCATTTAGAGTATATTGTAATAGCAGAACTGTGAGATACGAAGGATGTGGGTGTACGATAATTCACCATGGCCAACTCTCCGTTGCCAACTCATCTTGGCCAACTTGTCTCAGCCAACTTGCTGCAGGGCAACTCACCACAGCCATCTCACTACATCTCTTGTCCCTCGCTGGGGATAAGAGTTACACTAATATCAATGAAATGGTGGAATAGAATCATTAAATAAAGGATGCAAAAGGAGGGACAGAATGAAATGTGACCAGCAAAAATTAAAATATTTTTATTTTTTTTAATAATTAAATAGAATGATTAAATTGTCCCACAGTGAGTTGTTCTGCAGCAAGTTGGGCATGGCATGTTGGCCACAGCAAGTTGTTCCATTTCCATGAGTGACTGCCTGAAAAACAGTCTAGTCCAGGAAAGGGTGCCACTGGTACACCAGATGAAGCTATATAAAAGCTCTCTTGGTCACAGATCTAAAGGTAGGAAGACAAACCACTCAATCACCTTGAACAGTAAGATGGGAGGAAAATAAATTTGATAATAACAACTACCATAGTAACAACTGGCTACTCAACACTTCCCTCTTGATGTATTATGTCTAAGCTTCCAGGAAAGATTTGACTAGCCACTTGTCTCTTCAGCATTTATATATATTATATACATATAATTACATCTAGACTACTTATGTGATACAATCATTAGAAGGAACGTTTAATAAAGCTGTAAATTAATAATTCAGTTGCCCAATAATCTTAAACTAAACCTCATGCACTATGCCTGTTTTTCCAATTTAATTTATGCATCTTGGTACTTGTCTGCACCTGTAATTTGCGACATCTTCAATGATGAAAAGTTTAGAATTTCCTGATTTATATATGCATTTGGTGAGCCATTTATCAGCCTGGAAAACATCCATCCTTTTACCCACATAAGGCTTGCAAACAGGAAACAGAATCAGGATAAGCTTTCAGGATTCATTTACACAAAAGTGAGATACTAGAAATTGCATTTCTTTCCTTCACAATCAAAGAAGGATTTTTATGCCTATAAAAGTGCTGCTTAAAGCAATAAATCTATTGAGAAAAAGCTTTGAAATCTCTTATGTAGTACATCAAGAATTGGTTCCAGACTTTCGTAACAATTTTATGGGGGGAAAAACCCAACACAAAGCGTAATTCATATTCAACACTTTCATAAATGTAGACTTTTACAGCAGCATCATGAATCCAAAGCAGGATTGTCCAGCTGACCCTTGTCCAAATTATGGAAAGCAAAGTTCAGGAGTTTTTGCAGGTGAACCAGACAGGAAACACAACTAGATGTCTTAATTCTAATTTATTGTAAGGGTACAGGATCTTGCGAATCTGAAGGCACAAACTTTCCATCTTAATTTTAAACTGTTATTAAAACAGGTCCTTCCTAATATTCTTTTTCTGCCATTAAACCAATGGGGGCTCCTGCTTTTCTTGCCTCACTGTTTCCTAAGTAGTATCTCTTCCTCTCTTGCCCCAAGTTTATTCATACATTCCATTGCATCACCCTCTTCTTCAGACTCATCTTCCCTCCTGAGTTTCCAGAGAAAATAGGTTGTGTGCAGGGATGGGATTCAACTGGTGTAATAACTGTTTCGGTGAACGTGCGTAGCATTTGAAAATCATCTTCTCCTGCCACGCAAAATCATCTTCTCCTGCTGCGCAAAATCATCTTCTCCTGCTGTGCAAAGCAGCTGTGGTTGAAGAAGCAGGAAATAAAGGACAGCCTAGAACCCAGGCGGACAGGCGGGCCAAACAGAAGAACAGAAGATTGTCAGAGTGAACCAGTTCCCTCTCAGCTGATCTTTGGAACTACCAGTTCAGCAGAACCAGGCTGAACCGGTAGAATCCCACCTCTGATTGTGTATATGAGAACAAAGTTTTCTGGTAACTCCCCACACATCTGCTCCAGTTAAAGTGGCAGCTGCCCCTCCCTCAGGAATCTACTGATCTTCCCCTCTCATGTCTTGTATGTCTAATGTAGAAAAAGTTTATTTATTTATTTGATTTGATTTATTTGATTTGGCAATCACTTACAAGATAATAGGTATAAGTACAAAAAAAGTTATGAATACATGAAATGGATACGTATAAGAAAAATAAAAAGAAACAGGGACAGTAGTCATGTTGGTGCGCTTTTGCACACCCCCTACAGACCTCTTAGGAAAGGGGTGAGGTCAATAGTAGACAGTCTAAGGTTAAAGTTTTGGGGGTTTGGGGAAGAAACCACAGAGTCAGGTAGAGTATTCAAGACATTGACCACTCTGTTGCTGAAGTCGTATTTCCTGCAATCAAGTTTGGTGCGGTTTACCTTGAGTTTGTATCTATTGTGTGCTCTTGTATTGTTACAGTTGAAGCTGAAGTATTCATTGACAGTTAGGACATTGCAATGTATGATTTTATATACTATATTTAGATCAGACGGAAGGCAGCATAGTTCTAGGTTTTCTAGGCCTAGAATTTCAAGTCTGGTGGCATACGGTATTCTGCAATGAGTAGAGTAGAGAACTTTTCTTGTGAAATATTTCTGGACTTTCTCAACTGTGTTAATATCAGATACATAATGTGGGTTCCAGACTGATGAGCTGTATTTAAGTATTGGTCTAGCAAATATATTGTATGCTCTAGTTAGTAGTATGATATTACCAGAGAAAAATGTAGGATGTAGGATTAGATTAACAACTCTTAATGCCTTTTTGGCTATGTAGTTACAGTGGGCTCTAGCACTTAGATCATTTGAGATTAGTACTCCAAGATCCTTGACAGAGTTTGGATCATCAACAAGGTCTTGACTATTCAGCCTGTATTTTATTTTCTGATTTTTTGCCAATATGTAAGACAGAGCATTTATTTGTTGAGATTTGAAGTTGCCATTTGTTTGACCATTCTGATACATAGTCAAGATCTTTTTGAAGGGTAGCAGTATTGTCTGTGGTATTGAACATTACATAATCAGCAAAGAGAACGGAGTTGCTCTTAATATGATCACAGAGGTCATTTATGTAGAATATGAAGAGAGCTGGTCCTAGAACACTGCCCTAGGGGACACCACTGTTGACAGGTACAGAATTTGATAGGACGCTCCCAATTTTGACCATTTGTTGTCTGTTTGACAGGAATGTTTCTATCCAGTTATGCAGGTGTCCAGAGATACCGTAAGATTTTAGTTTTAGGAGTAGTTTGTCGTGTACCACTGAATCAAAGGCTTTACAGAAATCTATGTAGATTGCGTCTATTGCTTTGCCCTGATCGAGTTGTGTAGTCCATATGTTTTTACAGTGTAAGAGTTGCAGATTACAGGATAGGTTTTTTTTCTGAAACCAAATTGTTTATTAGAGAGTAGGTTGTTTGTTTGAATCATTTTATCCTACTTTCTTAGTATACTTGAAGTTCCTTCCATCCCATAGAAAAATTCCTTTTTCTGCCTTTACTTTTCCCATTGCTTTCAGAAGGGGAAGTGTCTTTCAAATATTCAAAGGGAGGAAAAAAACCAAGTTTGAAGCAAACTTAAAGATGATCATGTCTGCCCAACATCTTTACAAATGGAAGAGAGAGAGAGTTCCAGCAAGTGGAATGATTCAAAGTACAGAAGCTGTGGTCACATTGATTCATACGAGGCCTTTTACCTCCATCTACTTCTTTCAGTGAAGCCTCCAGCCTTCCTGTTGCTGATTATTTTTAAGACATGAAATTTATCTTTGCATCATTCTCCTAGGAACTATAGAAGAAATTATTGTGAATCTGGCAACCAGAAACAGTAAAAAGAAAGAAAAGAAAGAAAATATCATGCACCTGGCCAACACACTCCATCAATCAGAAAACAAGCGAGAAGGCACCACAAACACCCTACTGCAGGATCTAAGAAAACTGAGTTCTTAAATACTTCCAGAATGTTATCACGGAAAGAGATTACACAGAACTTTTTCTGGGTGGAGGCAGTGGTGGTATTCTACCGCTTCAGCCTGGTTTGGCCAAACTGGTAGCTCTGATGATCTGTGAGTGAACCAGTTCACTCCGACGATCAGCTGCTGGGCCCTCCCCCCTGCCCCAGCTCTATACTGAGCTTTATTTCCTGGTTTTGAAGCTCAGTTCCTTCACGTGGCACAGCGGATTACTGAGCGTCAACTGCTGAAGACTGTTGAAGACACAGGAAGAGTGCAGGATTGCAGCAGAAGTATTAAACCCTATGTGCGTGCATGTGCATGAAGTGTGCCCACCAAGCCATACCCACAGAACCAGTGGTTTAAAAAAGCTGAATCTCACCACTGGTGGGAGGGATATAATTCCAGAGAGCAGGTGCCATCACCTCAGTCATCTACAACACAGAGAAGATCCCAACAAATGGCATTGTTTAATCTTCCAACAAAATGAATATCCATACAATTTTTTCAGAAAGTGCACAACTTACTAGAGTACAGCCAGAACAATCTATGACAACCCCTCCCATACATCAAAAACATCTCAGACATAACCAACAAAGGTGTACAAACAGCATCATTATAGCACACAAAGAAACATAAACCTTCTTAAGCAATTTGCATAGAAACAGGTATCAAAGCCCACAATCATTTGCATGGAATGCCAGACAAGGAATAATGGATGGAAACTGAACAAGGAGAGATTTAACCTGGCAATAAGGAGAAACTTTCTGACAGTGAGAGCAATCAACCAATGGAACAGCTTGTCCTCAGAAGTGGTGGGAGCGCCATCACTTGAGACTTTCAAGAAGAGATTGGACTCCCAATCTCAGATGTCAGAAATGGTGTAGGGTCTCCTGCTTGGGCAGGGGGATTAGATGACCTACAAGGTCCCTTCCAACATTGATTATCTGTTATCTGCATTGTAGTATGAACCTAGTTGCATAAGTGTTTGTAAGGAAACAATCAAGCTTAGACAGCATCAAGGACACACATTGACATATCACTTGGGCATCCTGGGGTTACAATATACAAGTAGGTATTTTCCACATTGATGGATTACCCCACTTGGTGGATTAATGTAAATATTAAACAAGAAGCAATCTTGTGCTCTGATGTATCACATGAATAAGATGCAAAAGGTCCAATGTGTCCACCTGCCAACAACAGTAACTAACCACTAAGAAAGGAGAACCATCATGGCAAAATGCACCCATCTTCCAAGCCTTGCAGCTGGTTCAGAAAAATATCACAATCAACAGTAACAAAAACAAGGAGAGATAAAACATTACACAAGGATTGACACATCATCTCCCCCTCTCCCCAGCTCCTACAGATGTTATTAGCAAGCGCCAGCAATACTACTTCTGTATGGTAGCAAAAAGAAACTGAAAACTCTTCACTGCCATCTAGGGGTTATCCAGATTTGCAGCTCAGAATGGGACCTCTAAATTTCTTCAACTGTAGGAATGCATATTATTAAAAATGCCTTTTGATCTGCTACCAAATTATAAAAGAAAACAAATACTCAACTAGAATACAATAAATAAAATCACTACAACCCAACAGATTTGCTTTAAAAAATATTATGATCCCCTCTTTATTTCTACCAGAAAAACCACAGTCAAGACAAGAATATCCTTTCAATTTATCAAAGACAAAATTGCTATATCCTTTCTATACCTACCTACCTACTTACATTTCACTAAGCTAAGAGCCCAGAATTTCTTATTTAGCTGATTTTTCATTCTTGTTTTGTGGCTAATAACACAGAAATTTATAGAAAAATATCATAAGAAAAAGGAGAGCAAAATACAGGTCAACACAGCTGATCCAAATATCACACAGGAAAGAAAAGCAATTCTAAGCTTTGTGCTCAGCTGCTTGCTGCAGGAATACTGAATACACGAGTTGTTTCCTGCTGTCAGCTTTACAGCAAGCAGCTATGTCTTTAGGGACAAAACTACATGGTTTCTAAAGAAATGTCTCAACTGCCTCTTATCCCACTGTAGCAGTAACTAGATTTTCCAGGAGAAAAGCCTTCCTTTAGAAACCAACAATTTGGGAAGTTGGAAGAAGAAAAATTTCCTTCTATTGTTAGAGCAAACATATATATATATATATTGTCAAAAGCTTACAATACAATAGAAATAAGAATACACATAAGTTTAAATACAAGAAATAGGAACTAATTGGAGACAATAGAACAGGGACAGTAGGCACAATTGTGCACTTATGCACGCCTCTTACAGACCTTTTAGGAATGGGGTGAAATCAATAAAGTTTAGTTTGAAGGTAAAGGAGTAGGGGTTTGAGCAGGTGACAACTGCTCAAGTCAAGTCAGGATAGCAAAGGCTCAGAACAAACAAAGACTTGCAACAAAAATCAAAGATAATAAAAAAAGTTTCTTCCAAAATATAAATAACAAGAAAAAAATCAAGGAAACAGTTGGTCCACTAAAGAGAGAAGATGGCAAGGAAGTAACAGGCAACAGAGAGAAAGCAGAACTGCTTAACTCATTCTTTGCCTCTGTCTTCATGCAAGAAGAAACTATAGCTCAACCCACCAAAAACGTAACTGCAAGAAGAAACTATAGCTCAACCCACCAAAAACGTAACTGTAAAAGACAGACCAGAAATAAAAGTTAAAATAAGCAAAAAATTGTAAGAGAACACCTGTCTGATCTTGATGAAAACAAATCACCGGGGCCTGATGGATTACATCCCAGAGTTTTAATGGAACTGGCAGAGGTCATCTCAGAACCACTGCACCATATCTTTCAAAAATCCTGGAGCACCGGGGAACTACCAGAGGACTGGAAAAGAGCTGATGTGGTTCCCATCTTCAAAAAAGGAAAAAAAACAGACCCAGGAAACTATAGACCAATCAGCCTAACATCAATACCCGGGAAGATACTGGAAAAGATAATAAAAAAACAGATCTGCCAACATCTAGAAACAAGTAAAGTAATAACTAGCAGTCAGCACGGGTTTGTTAAAAACAAATCATGCCAAACCAATCTTATTTCATTCTTCAACACAGTGACTAAATTAGTAGACCAGCAAAATACTGTGGACATAATATATTTAGATTTCAGCAAGGCATTTGATAAAGTAGACTACCACCACCTTCTTATAAGCTAGAAAAAAGTGGAATAGATAGCACCACCACTAGATGGATTCGCAACTGGCTGACAAACTGTACTCAATGAGTAGTTCTTAATGGGTCTAAGTCTACATGGAGGGAAGCAAGCAGTGGGGTGCCACAAGGTTCCGTCTTAGGCCAGTACTCTTCAATATCTTCATTAACGACTTAGATGAGGGAATAGAAGGGGAACTTACCAAATTTGCAGATGATACTAAGCTGGCAGGAATAGCTAACACCCAAGAAGATAGGCTCAAGATCCAAATGGGCTATCAATTGGAAAGCTTTTTTAAAAAACTCTTAAGAAAGTAGTGGCAAGTTGTGCCCACATTGCTGCTAAGACAACTTGAATAACAGAAAACAGTGTAACAGAGTTGGGAGGGACCATGGAGGTCTTCTTGTTTAATGTTCTGTTCAAACAGAAAACCCTATGATGTTTGAATATAATCATATTGATCAGAGATGGTATTCAGCAGGTTCTGACCAGTTCTGGAGAACCGCTAGCGGAAATTTTGAGTCGTTTGGAGAACCGGCAAATACTACCTCTGACTGAAGATTTTACAGTATCCTTCCCCTGCCATGCCCACCAAGCCACACCCACAGAACCGGAAGTAAAAAAAAATTGAATCCCACCACTGATATTGATATTGTCAGGTTTCCAAGTGATGAAATCCATTTAACAAGAAAAGAACAAAGTCCATCTTCCAAAACATATTCTTTTATTTGGAAAAGCATCAAATTGGCAAAGTCCATGGTAATTCCAGATCTAACACAACCCGGAATTACCCCACATTATTACAAGTTGGAAACAGCCCCACAAAGTCACATTCTCCAATAGAAGTAATTCAACGTTGCTTGATGTCATAAATCTCCACCTCAAGGGGCTCAAGCATGGACAGCTCGTTTCCCACGGGATCACCTAGCCAAAACATTCTCTTTATCTCCACTACTTCCCCCTTAGGAAGCCCAAAACCCTTCCCCCATGACTGCCACAGAGAAAGTAAGAAAAATAATATATACCAAGCCTAACTAAAATGGCTACATATATGTTAATTTCGGGCTTGACAGATATGCCTTTGTAGTTACAAGAAATTGAGCTGAGCTTAAGGAATTCTTTGTCTTTTACATAAAAGTTCAGACCATGATTACAGAGGTGTGATTAGACCGGCAATGGAATTGGTAAGGGTTTTTTAAAATAAATGGCAAATTATTGAATAAAAATGACCACAGCCATGAATACAAAGAACTGCATTCAACAAGTTGCTGAGAATCAGTTGGCTCCGTACACTTGATTAGGTTCTAAATTGTAGGATCATCCCCTACTAACAATATCTGACCAATACTTTCTTCTTTATTTGTCTCATTACTCTATCCCCAACCCTAAAAGATGACATTTTGGAGAGGCTATTCAGAAGGGGTAATTGGCCCAAACTGTCAGTGAAGTAGAAGTCAAGTAATGGTTTCCAATTCATCTCTGCCTTCCATTTTGAGCATCCAAATGGATTTAACAAATACATTCAGTGCCCTAAAATCAATTCAGAGAAGGGAAACATATGACAAAATTATTCTGACTGTTCATGTCAACTTAAGGCAACAAGTTCAATTTGATTCCTTGAATACGCTATGGTAAGTTAGTTTCTTGCTGGTTTTTGTTAGCTAGCAAGACAGCTCTGCAAAGGGGATTATCACTGTATGCTGGTTGCAAGCTAGCGTAGCTTCTCTAGAACAAAGGACAAATCATTGAAATTATCTACATCATTCTGGTTAGCCTAAACAGTTATTTCTATGGACAGTTTATGAACAATCAATCTACTGGTCTAAGTTACAATGGACCTCCCCAATTCCCAAACCCCCTCTATCAGCCTCTCTCTCTCTCTCTCACTCTCTCTCTCTCTCAAGTTTCATGGTGGCATTTGGAGTACAGTATAGAAAAATGACAGTTTCCAGTGTTTCCAATTTAAAAATGTCCATTGAAGAAAATGAGTTTGCTTAATGTTATTTGCTTAATGACTGCAGCACTTGCTTACCTCCCACTATGCTGCTTAATGACCATGGCAAAAAAGGTCATAAAAATCATGCATAATCCTATGGTGACCCATTTAAGAACCATCATCACTTATAACTCCAGGTTCAGCTTATAGTAAACCAAGGACTACCTATATATCTCAATATCTTAATGCCTTATATCTTAACAGCTGTTTTTGATTATTTTTGTTATTAATTTACATATTGGCAAGATTAAAACCCTTTATATTGGTAAGTTTCTCCTGCATTCATTGGGTGAATTTCCTTCTTCGAAAAAGATAACAGTTTAAATTTGATTTTGGAGGTTCCAAAAATATATGATTTTTAGACTATCAGCTTAGTATAAGGATTTTGGAAAGTTAATAATGGATTAAGGTGCCAGGGGGATTTGGAATTATAGCTTTGAATTATTTAAAAGATACTTTCTCATGAGAAATTGAGATTCTTTCAGTTGGTTTTTTTTATAAGGAGACCTTGAAGGCTGTACATTAGAGACAGGGATAAAGAAAACAGCAGAAATCCTTAGCTCAGGAAAACCTTTCAGCTTAGCTTTTGGACAGAATGGATCAGATACTTGATGAAATTGACAGAACATGTTCTTATGAAGTTGCAAAACAAGAAAGAGTTGTAAAGTACTTTATAAGGAGACTTCAATGTAATATAAATATATCTGATGGATGACTTATTACCTACAGAAGATGAATGGACATTAAATCAGGAAATTGATTTGGATATTTTTCTTCACTCTGTGTAAATAAAAGAGCTCTACTTACACTTAGAAGGACATTTTTTAGAAGTGGCAAATGAAAGAATAAATTTTTGGATACAAGAGTTAAAGTTCTTGTTAAAGTTCTAAAGGATTTTCACTTTGAAACACATATGAGCAGCAAATAACTCCTGGGACTTTTTTTTTTAAGAGTCTAGGGATATTTTTTAAAATCAGAGAAGATTTATAAGATTGTTTTGTTTGACCAGGGTTAAAAGAAAATAGTTATTGTTATGTCCTGAGGACTCTAGGAGTTCTCACTCAGGTCCATTCACTTTGCGGGGGCGTTCTCCCCTTCACTCATTGGTTGGTTCTCCCCAGCAGCCAGCTATAAAAGCAGGCTGCGGGGTCCAACCAGTTGCTGATCGCTGCGAGCCAGTTCCAGGCGTGGCAAGCACGGTCAGCCCTTTATTGTTATAATAAAGTATTGTTGCACTCATGCTCTGGTTCAGCCTCTCTTTTCCCAAACTTAACACTGGCGACGAGGGTGGGATGGCTACCAGAAGCACCATGCAACCGCTGAGTCACTAGCCGCCGATCCGCAGCCAGAGAGAGCGATCGGCCGGCGATAAGAGCAACGCTGATCCGCAGCCAGATAGAGTGGTCAGCAAGCAAAAAGAGCAAACAAAAAGAGCAAACGCTGGTCCGCTGACAGAGAAAGCGGCCAGCAAGCAATAGAAGCGAACACTGATCCGCAGCCAGAGAGAGCGGTCGGAACGAAAGTTAGAAGCGTCTGTAGCCGCTTGTTAGCCCAGCTACAGGGAAAGTGAAGCGCTGCGAGCCGCAGCCGCTCATTGTTTAGGCGCGAAATTCAAACGGCTGTCATTTGAATTTCAAACCTAAAAGGTACAGCACGGTGCTGTAGTCAAGTCACTGACGCCCACACAGGCGCGAATTCAAATGCCGCCAACGGCTGACGGCCAAACGTGGCTAACCCAGAGAGAGAGAGAGGATTGCAAAAAGCCTCTCCAGAGCTGAAATCACTTGCCTGCCACAGGCACTAGAACATTTTTCTGCTGCCCCAGAGAGATTTTGTCCACAGGTTGTTCTACCGGCCCCATCACCATGAATTCCAATCCAGTCTTCCCAGCGTTCAAACCGGATGAGGAGAAGTGGGAATCATACAAGAACCGTTTTAACCATTATATCGATGCAATTGGGCTGGCTGATGCTGGAGAGCATCGGAAAAAATCGTATTTCCTGATCTACTGTGGAGCCATCGTCTTCAATACGGCCACAGCCCTCATGGCTCCACGTGAGTTGAAAAACGTTCCTTGGTCAGAGCTACTTGAAATCCTCACTAACCACTATTCTCCCAGGCCCTCACAGATTGCCAGGAGATTCACCTTCCGTATGAGGAAGCAAGCGGACAAGGAGACCATCAATCAGTATATGGCCGCCCTCAGAACAGCAGCACTGCATTGTGGGTTTGGAACCTACCTAGAGGACATGCTCCTCGATCAACTAGTCTGCGGGGTCAAGGACCTACACCTTCAAAGGCGCCTTCTTGCGAAAAAAGACCTCAATCTCGCACAAGCAGTCGAGGAGGCCTTGGCAGCAGAACTGGCAGCGCACTCAGCCACTGAAATCCATGGCCCGACTGCCAAGCTGACGACAATTCCAGTCCACTCCGAGGAGGTGGTAGCAGAGGAATCCCATAGTGACGAAAACGACGTCCACCGCCTCTCCAACGACAGACGGCCGCAGGTAGGAGCCAAACAAGAAAACATCGGTCCACCCAAGCACATCACCCTGTGCCTAGCCTGTGGTGGATCTCATCTGAGGGCCACCTGCAAGTTCAAAGGAGCCACCTGCAATAACTGCCATAAAAGGGGACACATCGCGAGAGTCTGCCAAGCCCCTCAAAGCTCAACACAAAGGCACCCCCACTTCTCACACTCGGGGCCGCAGAGGCAAGTATTGAACTGTCGCACGCACCACCATGCCAAGCACACTTGCCACACTGTTAGTAAAATCTCTCTCTCCGTTTCCTTAGAAGGTAAACCGTGCTGCATGGAGGTTGACACAGGGTCAGCGCTCTCAATTATCTCGTGGAACACCCTCAAGAGGCTCCAGCCCAGCCTGTCCACTAGCCGGCTCCAGAAGTGCCAGTTTAGCCTGAAGGACTACCAGGGGAAGACCATTCCTGTAATCGGCAGAGGCAAGTTCCTTGTCAATTTTAGAGCTTTTAAAGGTCACCTACCTCTAGTGGTAGTTAACGGCAATCTCCCTACCTTATTGGGGCTCGATTGGTTTCCCCATCTCGGCCTAGGGCTGACAGGAGTCCATGCTGTCTCAACCTCTGACACTGACTCCTTATTCGCTGATTACTCAGATGTATTCAGCGATGAGCTGGGGTGTTATAACGGTACCCTATATCATTCTCAGTCGACCCCAGGCAGTCCCAATCAGGCTAAAACCGCGTAGGGTCCCCTTCGCTATTCGCCAAAACTAGATGCTGAATTGGATAAACTATTAAAACAAGGGGTCATTGAGCCAACAGATTTCGCCAAATGGGAGACGCCCATTGTCACACCCTCAAAAAGACGGTAGCCTGAGAATTTGCTCGGACTACAAGACCACAATCAATAAGTTTCTACAAGTTAGCGCTTACCCGGTGCCCGTCATTCAGCATTTATTACGCACTTTTGAACCTGGCAGTATTTTTGCCAAATTGGACATGTCTCAAGCGTATCAACAGTTCCCTGTTGACAACCAAACAGCGGAACTTCAGACCATTGTCACTCACAGGGGTGCTTTCCGATGCAAGCGTCTCCAATTTGGCGTAAGTGTTGCCCCAGGTATCTTTCAATACCTCAAGGAGCGGATTTTACAGGGCCTCCCTGGAGTAGTACCCTACTTCGACGACATCTTAGTCTCGGCCAGGGACAGACCCCAACTCTTCCAGAGAGTTCGAGCAGTGTTAGAGAGGTTCAGACAGCATGGCCTCAAATTGAAAAAAGAAAATGCGCCATTGCCACTAGACAGGTGGACTTTCTGGGTTATAAAATTGACGCCTCAGGCATTCACCCCCTGGAGTCCAAGGTTAAGGCAATTCACGAGGCACCCACTCCAACCTCCAAAACTGAACTACAGGCTTTCTTGGGGCTATTGAACTTTTACGCGTCCTTCTTGCCCCATAAAGCATCAGTAGCTGAACCCCTACACAGATTACTGGATAAAAAGTCACCTTGGCACTGGGGGCACAAAGAAGACCACGCTTTCACGCCGTCAAATCACTACTCATGTCTGAGGCGGTACTTATTCAATTCAACCCCAACCTTCCTTTAGTGCTGGCAGCAGACGCATCCCCTTTGGAATTGGGGCAGTATTAAGCCACAGGCTTCCCAATGGCGCCGAGGCTCCCATTGCCTTTTTTCTCCAGGACGCTCTCTGCAACAGAGCGTAATTACAGCCAGATCGATAAGGAAGCTCTAGCAGCTGTTGCAGCAGTGAAAAATTTCACGAATTTCTTTTTGGCCATTTTTTCGAGCTGGTCACAGACCACAAGCCACTCCTGGGTCTACTAGCTGGGGACAAACAGACCCCTCAAGTCCTTTCTCCTAGGATGACGAGATGGACCCTCTTCCTAGCAGCCTACTCCTACAGACTCATACACCGCCCAGGTAAAACATTGCCCCACGCTGACGCTCTCAGCCACTGTCCCTTGCCGGCTCCGGCTGAAGACCCTGCTCCTGTACACGCTATTTTCGAGGTCACCCAATTGGACCTCCCCATCACTGCCCTTGACATTGCTGCTAAAACCAAGGCAGACAAAACGCTCGCCCAGGTGCTCGACTGGGTGAGGAGGGGGTGGCCGGGTGGCAGTGTTGAAACCAAATTCACACCTTTCAAAACCCGCATGCAGGAATTGTCAAGTTTGCAGGGCTGTCTACTGTGGGGCACTCGAGTGGTCATCCCGACCTCACTGCGTACCCGAGTTCTGGAGGCGTTGCACGAGGGACACCCGGGCATCGTGAGAATGAAGGCATTAGCACGCAGCTACGTGTGGTGGCCGGGCCTCGACGAGGACATCGCTAGATGGGTAAGCTCCTGCAACCCCTGCCAGGAATCCCGTCCGGCTCCTCCTATTGCCACCCCTACTAAATGGGAGAGCGCCAGTGCTCCGTGGTCCAGAATTCACATCGACCTGGCCGGCCCTTTGCATGGGAAGATGTTCCTAGTGGTCGTGGACGCCTATTCTAAATGGATTGACGTAGCACAGCTATCCACGACCACCACACAAGCAATCACCAACGTATTAACACGCCTGTTTGTTACACACGGGCTACCCGACTCCATTGTCTCCGACAATGGCCCACAGTTCGCATCAACCGAGTTCAGCTGTTTCGCTGCCAACCTGGGTATCCGCCACATTTTCACAGCCCCATTTCATCCTGCCAGTAACGGATTGGCTGAAAGGGCCGTCAGGACCACTAAAGAAGCCCTGGCCAGGTTCAGCAAGGATGACTGGCACCACAAACTCTCGCGTTTCCTGATGAGCCAGCATTCAACTCCATGTTCAGTCACCAACAAGTCCCCAGCTGAGCTCCTGATGGGCAGGCGTCTGAGGACTGTATTGGACAGACTTCACCCACAATACTGCCCTGACTCTCCCCTCGCCCACATCGGGGTTAGACATTTTATCTTACAGGAGCCAGTATTCGCGAGGAACTTCGCTGGAGACCCCTGTGGATCCCGGGCGAGATCGTGGCCATCACCGGACCAAGGTCGTATCGGGTCAGACTGGAGGACAGCCGGGTCTGGAGAAGGCACCTGGACCAGCTGCGTAGGCATCTCAACACCCACACTAGCAGGGACCCAGAATCACAAAGCGACGGGAGGTCTCAGCATCAACCCCACATCCACATCCTTCCCGGCTACCAGTGCACACCAACAGTCATTCCAGAAAGCCCGAACACGGACAGCGGCGCCCAGACGGCGGACCAGCCCGATCCAGTCTACGGGAGCACGTCCCCAGTGACCAACCCTACGAGTCCCGGGCCTGCCCGAACCGAGGGGCACGTTGGTGACACTTACCCGGCTCTGCCTTCCCAGACGGACTCTGAACGGACAGTCAGCGTTCCAGAGCTGCGCCGTTCCGGGCGCCAACATAAACCACCTGCCTACCTCAAAGACTATGCGTGTTCGCATCTGGGGGGAAGGGGTGTTATGTCCTGAGGACTCTAGGAGTTCTCACTCAGGTCCATTCACTTTGCGGGGGCGTTCTCCCCTTCACTCATTGGTTGGTTCTCCCCAGCAGCCAGCTATAAAAGCAGGCTGCGGGGTCCAACCAGATGCTGATCGCTGCGAGCCAGTTCCAGGCGTGGCAAGCACGGTCAGCCCTTTATTGTTATAATAAAGTATTGTTGCACTCATGCTCTGGTTCAGCCTCTCTTTTCCCAAACTTAACAGTTATATCTGGTTGCCCTTATTGAATTTTTGCTAACAAAAATTGATTGACTTAGCTTTTGATTTTGTTTTCCTTACCTGTTGAGCTATAGAAAGATAATAGATGATGTCTTATTTAGAGAAATTATTATTCAAATTACTTATTTTTTCTTTTGGTTTCCCATTTTTCTTTCTTTCTTTTTTTAAACCTCCCCATTTTTATTTGCTTTTGTAATTTTTTGTGGTTTGCATTAACTTTTATTCTTTACATATATACTTCTTAATAAAACTATTTGGGGAAAATGGCAATAAGTTTGATCTGACAATTTAGTAGAGAGGTTTCATCAAGTGGCAGTCAAATCTCTAAATTGAATGTTCACATACTTCTAATTTAAACGATACCACTTTATTTTTGCAGTCAGAATTCATTCATGCCAACTAATACTTCTTCTAACAAATAGCAATCAAAAGTGGTTTACTGGAAGTAAAGCAATAAAGGTAAGCATACAATACAAATCTGACAGATGCCACTGATAGTATAAATCCATTCTATATGCAATAATTAGTCTATCTAAACAAATACCATCTGTTGTACTTGCTAGAAGCTCAAGTAGCTGCATTTTGCCTCATCTTTACTATCAGAAATCCTTTTATTTGTATAAGACATTAAATCTAGAAAACTCTGCATCTATTCTTGGATCATTAGAAATCAATGTTCTTTTTTTTCCTTTTGATCTTAACTAATCATTCACCAATTTATTTCTGCAGTTATATAAATATTAATATTTCTTACATGTTTCTTGAAAGTATGGCATGATATGTCTAGAAGAAGAAGGAAAAACTTTTAGAATGGGCCCAAAGTGATTGGCAATATAATCTGGAGTCATTGTACGGATCATCCACCTGAAATCCCATGTGGACTGCTCTTCATGTCAAATCTCACAAATCAAAAGTGTGCTACTCTTTACACCATTAGGATATGCTTGCATTGTTTCTAGGTCACAAATAAATGAAAGGCTAAGTTTTAAAAAAGCAAATTCCAGCAGTCTTCAGAAAGCTTCTTTTCCCATGTATATGTAGAAAATTACTTTCACTGCTAGCAGAGCCCTAACAATAAAAAAGAGCTTTAAGAAGAAATTAAATTGGAACCATCACTTAATGGTTCACATCTCCTAAATAAAATGCATTTACCGATTAAAAATAATAATAAATTCACTTACATCACATTCATTTATCGTTATGACATACAATCTTCAACTACTTTCTTCTAATGAAGAGATAAGAGATTTTTTTTTTTTAGAGAAGCAAAACTAGAAGCCAATATTGTTCCTTCCACCTCCCTTAAAACTGACAAGAGTGGGAAGGACAGCCCATTTCTCTAACAGGTTAAGCACTAGAAATTGTCAGAAACTTTTTAAAAATAACTCCCCAACTACAGTAATTAGAGAAAATGTCAGAACAGTTATAGGACAAGTAAAATTTGCCTGGTTTTTACTTATAACTATAACACTCCTCCAGCTTGAGGGTCTGATAGTTTATTAGCTTCTTAACAAATAATTAGAAGCTTTTGTAAACTATAAACTCATTTTAGTCAGTTATCAGATATCACTAACAGTTTGCTATGCAGATAAAGGATGTGTTTTCCTATAGCACTTCCTTAACACTTCGAGACTTTATCAAATCTAGGCTGAAATGTCTTCCAAATTCTTTATTTTTTTTCCTCATATAAAAGATGTTTCTGCTTCCCTAGCATATTTTTAGGATGCTTTAGGGACTGCAGACTTAAAAATGACATTACCTTCACCTTCCTTGTAATACCAAGAACTCTGCATTCCACCTTCAGGAATCTTGCTGATCCAAGCAATGGATGGAAACTAATCAAGGAGAGAACCAATCTAGAACTAAGGAGACATTTCCTGACAGGGAGAACAATCAGTGGAATGAAGTTGTGGGTGCTCCAATACTGGAGGATTTTAAGAAAAGATTGGATAACAATTTTCTGAAATGGTATCGGGTCTTCTGCCTGAGCAGGGGATTGGACTAGAAGATCTCCAAGGTTCCTTCTAACTTTGTCATTCTGTTATTCTTTACCTTTTTGGAGGGAGGGGGAAGGTGAGTAGATAACCAGATTCCTTTCCAACAAATTGCCTCAGGATGATTGTAAAACAGACAAAAAAGGCAAAAAAACAACAACACAGAATAATAGCCTAGCCCCAAAATTTCAAAGCAAGAAGACTACTTTCAAGTAGCTTAACATGACAATCAAGCAACCATTTTAAAAAAGACCTGACTAAAAAGAGAAATATATGAAAAGGGAAGTACTGGATAAAGCAAATTAAAATAAAAATCCATAAACAAATACTCACCCTCATTCAAGTTATAGCACTATTATCATTAGAAAGAAAGTGGATCAGTAAAATTAGTAAATATATGTATATAATATTTTATTTATTTATTTTGATTTGTCAATTGCTTAAAAGATAATAGCTATAAGTATATACATAGTTCTGAATACATGAAATGGGTACATATAAGAAAAATAAAGAAACAATAGGACAGGGACGGTAGGCACGTTGGTGCGCTTATGCATGCCCCCTACAGACCTCTCAGGAAAGGGGTGAGGTCAATAGCAGACAGTCTAAGGTTAAAGTTTTTGTTGTTCGGGGAAGAAACCACAGAGTCAGGCAGAGTATTCCAGACATTAAACACTCTATTGCTGAAGTCGTATTTCCTGCAATCAAGTTTGGTGTGGTTAACCTTGAGTTTGTATCTATTATGTGCTCTTATGTTGTTATGGTTGAAGCTGAAGTATTCATTGACAGGTAAATCATTGCAATGTATGTTTTTATATAACATACTTAGAACAGACCGAAGACGGCATAATTCAAGGTTTTCTAGGTCTAGAATTTCAAGTCTGGTGGCATAAGGTATTCTACAACAAGTAGAGGAGTGGAGAACTCTTCTTGTGAAATATTTCTGAACTTTCTCAACTGTGCTAATATCAGATACGTAATGTGGGTTCCAGACTGATGAGCTGTATATGAGTATTGGTCTAGCAAATGTTTTGTATGCTCTAATTAGTAGTGTGATATTACCAGAGAAAAAGATACATAGGATTAGGTTAACTCTTAATGCCTTTTTAGCTATGTAGTTACAGTGGGCTCTAGCACTTAGATCATTAGTGATGAGTATTCCAAGATCCTTTACAGAGCTTGGATCATCAACAAGGTCTTGACTATTCAGCTTGTATTTTATTTTCTGATTTTTTTTTTGCCAGTATGTAAGACTGAGCATTTATTTGTTGAGATTTGAAGTTGCCATTTGTTTTACCATTCTGATACATAGTCAAGATCTTTTTGAAGGGTAGCAGTATGGTCTGTTGTATTGAACATTACATCATCAGTGAAGAGAATGCAGTTGCTCTTAATATGATCACAGAGGTCATTTATGTAGAGTATGAAGAGGGTTGGTCCTAGAATACTGCCTTGGGGGACACCACTATTGACAGGTACAGAATTTGATAGGACACTCCCAATTTTGACCATTTGTTGTCTGTTTGACAGGAATGCTTCTATCCAGTTATGCAATTGTCCAGAGATGCCGTAAGATTTTAGTTTTAGGAGTAGTTTGTCGTGTACCACTGAATCAAAGGCTTTACAGAAGTCTATGTAGATTGCGTCTATTGTTTTGCCCTGATCAAGTATGTTTTTGCAGTGTAAGAGTTGCAGATTACAGGATAGTTTTTTTCTGAAACCAAGTTGTTTATTAGAGTAGGTTGTATGTCTCTAAGTGGAGGATAATGGATTGGTTAATAATTGATTCCATGACTTTACAGGTGACGCAGCATAAGGAGATTGGTCTGTAATTTTCAACTAGGCTGGGGTCTCCCTTTTTGAAGATGGGGATGACTGGGGCTTATGACCATAGGTTAGGCAAGGAGCAGTCCTGAAAGAATTTTCAAAGATTATGCTTAGAGGTTCGGCAGTGGATAGCTTTTTAAAGAAGTAGGCACATATTCCATCCGGGCCAACAGATAGAGATGGTTTTAGATTGTGTAGTGCTTTTTCAACATTGTCTTCTGTAAAATTGATATGTATTAGATCATTGTAGTTTTCTGTGGTTCGGCTAGGAAATACAGGGCATGATCTATTGCTGTTTACAAATACTGAGCCAAAGAATGTGTTAAAGATGTTGGCTTTAATAGTCTCATCGTTTTTGCAGTCTTTACCATTAGGTCCTATCAAGGGTGGGATGGACCTTGAATCTTTCAGTTTGTTGTTTACAAAATTGTAAAAAGCACGGGTGGAATTGGTACATAGGTTTTCCTCTTGTTTAATGTGATAATTGGTGCATTTAGTCTTTATCTGGTTGCATAAATTTTTGTATCAGCTTTTGAAGTTGTCAACGTGACCAGACTTGTTTTTTTGCCAGAGTGATCTCTTTTTTGATTGAAGTTTCCTTATTGTTACGGGTAATCTGTTTTTTTTGTTTTGTTTTGGGAGTTGTTCTTGGTACATATAGTTTGATGACTCTTTTGACTTCAAGTAAAAATATGTTGTAATGGTCTTCAACAGTATTGCATCCAGTGAATAGAGATTGCAAATCAAAGGATGAGAGATTGTTGTCTATAAGATCATATTTGCCTTTTTTGAAGTTATAATTGGGGATTACATCATTGTGATGATTTTTGTGTGGGCATATGTTGAGGCAAAAGTCAATCATATTGTGGTCACTGTTGGAAAAGGGTTCTTTAGATTGTATTCCATAAATTAAATTCAAATATTGCAGAAGATGAGATCAAGGCAGTTGTTTAGTCTAGTGTTGTTGGTTACTAGTTGTTCTAGTCCCAGATTTGTAACAGCATTTTAGAAGGTTGCGTGTGTGGGTTCAGTTGTACATTCATTCATTTAGGTTCCAGTCAATATGAGGTAGATTGAAGTCACCAAGAAAAATAAAAGTGTGTGGGCAGGATGTTGCCCATGATATAGTGAATTTAGCTTGTTTACATGTTCGATGTCATAATCAGGTGCTCTGTAACATAGTAAGAATTGAAATGTGATATTTAAGGATAGTTCACAGATTATGGTCTCAGGAAGAGCAAGCTCCTGGGTAACCTGGATGTTTATAAATCTAATCTGTCAAGATTGCATGCACCTACACTCAAACTTGTATGTCAATACTAGTAAAGATAAAGACACTCAAATAGCTAACCCTAACCCATATTTGCACAATCTAATTTAGAAACATTACATTATTAATAACTATCTGTAGTTATAGATAGTACATTTGTTACATCATTCAAGCAACTTAAAGCAAAGTAAGAAAAAAAAAGGTTTCTTGTCTATAACAATAACAGGACACCAGTGTGAACCATTGTCTGCTCTCTGTCCTTAATAAGGGCAGAAGAAAGATGTATGATTTGAACTTTGGGTATTATATATACAAGATTTGGAACTTACAGTTTGTAGTAGCAGGTATTCTTTGTTATAAAACTGTCTGCCATGATCTACCTTATTGTGACAGTGGTATTCTTTCTGACTACAGGTTTTCTGGTTCAAGTATCATACTTATTTATTTATTTTATTTATTTTTATTTGTTTAGTTTAGTTTGTCAAACATGTATGAGAAAACAAGTATAAGTGTGAACATAACATACTGTATAAATATAAACAGGTATAAGTATATACGTAATAAATATGTACGAATAAATGGGAACAGTAGAACAAGAATGGTAGGCACGATGGTGCACTTATACATGCCCCCTTATAGACCTCTTAGGAATGGAGTGAGGTCCACGGTAGACAGTTTAAGGTTAAATTTTATGGGTTTGAGGATGTAACAACAGAGTCAGGTAGTGAGTTCCACACATAAACCACTCTGTTGCTGAAGTTGTATTTTCGGCAATCGAGTTTGGAGTGATTTACTTTGAGTTTGTATCTATTGTTTGCCCATGTGTTATTGTGGTTGAAACTGAAGTAGTCATTGACAGGTAAGACTTGGAGAAGCCTACCAGATGCATTCAAAAAAATAGATAAAACAGACTTAAAAATGATAAAGCTCTCAAAAAACCTTGCATTTGATTCATTCTATAGACAAGGGAAGTCTTTCTGAATAAAGTCAAGTATGTAATAAATGCTTGAGTATATAAATTTAGGATGAAGAACATCTACCAAGTGCTTCCATCAGTCAGAAAAAGTACATTAACCTTTCCCTAACATTGGAAAATAAAAATATATCTATGTGAAAAAGCTGGTATCAGACATGAAACATTCTTTATAAAGCACTCTCAAAACACTACACTACTTATTACCAGTAGCATTCAATATTTTCAGTAACACAGTCTTAAAAGGGTTGACTCATCTAAATCCAACTTGTATCAGTATTCTTTAGCATCACTAAATTGCCTTCCTCAGAATGCCTGCATGGCCCACCCTTCAAAGTAGCAGACCAAGCAGATAAAGACAAATGACAGAGAGTTGAGTTGAAAAGTCATCATTGGAAGTTCTTTTTCAAGCTAACAAGCAAGGAAGTTTTGCTTTTAATATAAACACTAACTACATTCTTATTCAACCTCCTTCCATTTGAGGGAAAGTATAATAGTCTTCTTCATCCTTTTTCTCATATCAATCTTGGAATGAAGGTTAGGCTAAGTATGAATAATTGCATCAAAATTGCATAGCAAAGATGAGAGCAAGTGGTGAATAGTGCAAATTAACCTTCCCTCAGCCCAATCTTCCCTAATTGCTGCCTCTTACATTCATTTGGAGTCTGCATTTCAGAATTTCCAGCCAATATATCTGAAGAGAATAAAGTTATGGATAACTTTATGGATACTAAATACAAGTATCACTTGGATGTACAAGTCAGGATTATCTCAGGATATGATGCTGTATGCATTCATCTAGGAATGAATCTGTTGTAGAGCGATGGAAGGACGAGGCAAGAGCCAGAGTGAACACGAACAGGCTTTATTACAGGGAATAAAGGGTTGTCGCATCTGTCTTCTAACTAGCAGGTTTTTATAGCCGACTGTCAAACGGAGCCAGCCAATGGGAGCGGCTGGTGCTCCCGCTCAAACAGCGGACCTGGTTGGGGACTCCAACCAGTTCCAAAGACATAACACTCCTTTCCCCCAGCTGGGGACATGCGTAGTCCTTTAGGTAAGTCGGTTGTCTGCGCTGGCGACCAGAACGTCGCAACCCGGGTAAACTGCTGGCTGGCGCCGAGTCCTTGCCCCCGGGAAATGCCTCGGAGGTTGTTGGGGAATGGGCTTGGTCAGGTGTAGTGTTCTGCGAGTTCGGTAAGTCCCCCAGTTCGGGCTGACCTGGGCGAGTCGCTAGGTCCGGTTGGCAAACAGGTTTGCTGGGCTGTTGGTTCGGTGACTCTGGCCGGGAACTCGGGTCCTCCAGCAAACTCTCCTGGTCGACGGGGTAGACCGGGTCCCGCAGGGAGCTTCCATCTGAGCAGATTGGCATCGGCAGGGAGCCCCTGGTGCTGGAAGGTTGGGTTGGGCCGGTAACGGTCGCACCTCTCCATCGCCTTCTGAGTTGGTCCACATGTCTCCGCCACAGGCGTCCATCTTCCAGGAGGACCCTGTAGGATCTCGGACCTGTGACCGATACGACTTGACCAGGTACCCACAAAGGATCCCCTGCATAATTCCTGGCGTACACCAGGTCATGCGGAGCAAAGTCCCTAACCAGACTGTCAGACCCTAAAGGGGCGTCTGGGCAGTAGTGGGGGTGCAACCTGTCCAGGGTGGTCCTAAGGCGTCTCCCCATCAAGAGTTCGGCAGGGGATTTATTAGTAGTGGTGCATGGCATCGTATGTTGGCTCAGAAGGTAATGTGACAGTTTAGAGTGCCAGTTTTCCTGGCCAAACCTGGCGAGTGCCTCCTTGGCTGACCTGACTGCCCTCTCAGCCATCCCATTGCTAGCGGGGTGAAAGGGAGCTGTAAGGATGTGTTGGATGCCCAAGTTAGCAACGTACATACTGAACTCACATGACGTGAACTGCGGGCCATTGTCAGACACCAGCGTGTCAGGGAGTCCATGGGTAGCGAATAAGCGGGTCAGAGCCTTAACTATCGCTTAGGTGGTAGTCGTGGGTAGCAGGGCCAGGTCTATCCACTTGGAGTAGGAGTCCACAACCACTAAGAAGGTCCTGCCATGTACCGGTCCAGCCAGGTCGATGTGCAGGCGGGACCAAGGGGCACTAGCACTCTCCCACCTGGTGGGCATGGCAGCTGGTGGGGCAGCCCTGGTTTCTTGGCAAGGTTGGCATGAGCTAGGTTCAAGTCCTTTTTTGCTAGCAACCGTCTTTGGAGCCTCAGGTCCCTGACTCCACAGACGATCTGGTCCAATAACATGTCTTCTAGATAGTCTTTGAACCCACACTGCAAGGCAGCTGTCCTCAGAGCTGCCATATACTCATTGATTGACTCACCCTCCGCCTGTTTCCTAATTCTGAAGGCGAATCTCCTGGCTATCTGCGATGGCTTGGGCGAGTAGTGGTTGGAGAGGATTTCTAGGAGTTCATCCCACGGTACACTTCTGATAGCGCGAGGGGCGACTAGTGCTGTAGCGGTGTCAAAAACTGCAGCCCCACAATAGCTGAGGAAGTAGGATTTCTTCCTGTGTTCAGCGGCGTCTGCTAAACCGATGGCATCAAGGAAATGGCTGAAATGATTTTTGTATGAGTCCCACGTTTCCTCGGTTGGCTTGAATGGTGGGAATGCTGGATTATCGTTCATTTTGAAGATGCAGGGTTCGTCTTCTTCAGTCGTATTTCGAAATTCGCACTCTTAGAAGAGCGTAGGTGGTGACTGTCTCTCTAGGCTATGGAGGCTCTTTGAATTTCGCGCTCTTTGTGAGCGCCGGCGGCTGCGGCTACAGCGCCCGCGGCTTCGCTTTCAGTGACTAACGCTCAAAAGCCACGGAGGCTTTTTGAAATTTCGCGCTCTTTGTGAGCGTTGGCGGCTGCCGCTTCAGCGCCCGTGGCTTCGCTCTTCAGTGACCACAGCTCTTTTGAAAAACACGTCTGGCTAGCCTTCGATCACATCCCACCTTCGTCGCCAGTGTTGTAGAGCGATGGAAGGACGAGGCAAGAGCCAGAGTGAACACGAACAGGCTTTATTACAGGGAATAAAGGGTTGTCGCATCTGCCTTCTAACTA
The DNA here is from genome assembly GCF_049901715.1 of Pseudonaja textilis. Lineage (NCBI taxonomy): Eukaryota > Metazoa > Chordata > Lepidosauria > Squamata > Elapidae > Pseudonaja > Pseudonaja textilis. The sequence goes on along the minus strand of NC_141992.1, from coordinate 28,303,078 downwards.
GCAGGTTAGCTGGCGACAACGGGGCTGGCTCTGCCCGACAGCCGGCTTTTATAGCCGACTGTCAAACGGAGCCAGCCAATGGGAGCAGCTGGTGCTCCCGCTCAAACAGCGGACCTGGTTGGGGACTCCAACCAGTTCCAAAGACATAACAGAATCCATCTGAATTTGACAGAACGTTTTTCCTGAATGAAAACACCTGGTGGCATTTTTTATAAGTTCTCCTGTTTTCTTTCTCTCTCCCACAACTGAGCTAGGATGGAAGAAAAATACTGAGGCAATCCTACCCAAAGAATAGCAGGTCTGTGATCATTCAGATAATAATTCTATAACTTTTACACCTTGTCCTACTTTTCCTCAAAAGCCTGTGGCTACTTACATAGAAATACCTCATCATTACGGGTCTTAATTATTATATGTGACTCAATGATTATCATCCAGTTGCACTTACATCAATCATTATGAAATGTTTTGAAAGGCTGATAAAGGACCTTATTGTATCCAGCCTACCATCCAAATCGTTCCACTGAGGATGCTATTTCTATGTTTTCCATCTGACCCTGATGCACTTCAATGAAAGAAATACTCACATGCGAATGCTGTTTGTCAACTTCAGTTCAGCATTTAATATGAAAATTACTCAGCATTTAGTAGATAAATTGGGCCTTTTTGGCTTCAATACTCCTTCGTGCAATTGAGTTTTAGATTTTCTCACTGATAGGCCCCAGTATGTCCCTTCTGGGAGGAAACTTCGCAGTATCTGAAGAAGTACAACTAGATTCTGTAATAGCTTTATACCCCATATAGTATCAATTTTGTTAAGACTCCACTATGTATTCTAAATCATGTATGTATGTATGTATGTATGTATGTATGTATGTCCCACTCGTCATCTTCAGGCTGGTGCTTTCAGCTTCGTGCTTGTGTGAGCAAAGCGTGACTGGAGCTGCTGTCTCCCTATATATACTGGTGGAGAGGTTGGCTGTTTTGTCATTTCTTGATTGGTTGATGGAGTTGATGTTTGCAGATTGGCTGGCTTTTTCGTAAGAACATGTGTGGCTGAGGCATTGACTGTGTGTCTATCAGCCTCCTGTGTTGTAACGACCTGGGTAATGGGCTGTGTGATGACCTTCTGAGTTCTATTGTTGTGGCATCCTGGTCTGTAATCTCCTGGATCGTTGGCTGTGTTACAACATCCTGAGCTTTTGTGGTGTAACCTCCTGAGTTCTGTGATGTGATATCCTGAGCGGGTAGCTATGATGTGATGTTCCAGGTTTTGGTTTGGCTCTGAGTTTGAGGCCTGGATATGTGTTCATGGCATGTGTCTGTTTGCTTGATTTGTGTGTGGCAGCTGGTGATGCAGCCATGATATGGTTTCTGAACAGTGGTTGTCTTTCGTTTATGGGATGGTTTTGGGTTTTAATCTGATGAGGGAGAATGGTGGTGGTGTCATGTGTTGTTTTGGGTCTGGTGTTGGTTTTCGTGGCTGGGACTCATTTGTTGATAAGGGCTAGTTTCCAGATGTCTGGTAGGTGGGAGGCATTTTCCCATTTATTCATGTTATGGGGAGTATTTCTCTATTTCAATGGCTTACCTGATTATTCTCTTGTTGAAGGGTTCAGTATTAGAGATTAATTTGGTTCCCTCAAAATTAATTTAATGTCCTGTGGCTTTAAGGTGCTGGAAAAGGGAGGAAGTATTTTCTTCTTTTCTGACTGCGTTCTTGTATTCTGCGATGCGTGCATTTATCTCCTGTTGGTTTGTCCAGTGTATGTGGCTGGGCAATTGTTGCATGGTAGTTCATAAACTCCTTGGTTTTCTAGCTGTATCTTGTCTTTGGGGTCTCAGGATGTTGGCTATTTTTTTGGTCAGTGCCGAAGGCTGTCCTGATATTGTGTTTGTAGAGAATTTTTCTGATTTTATCTGTGGAGCCTTTGATGTAGGGGAGGAGGGCGATACCATTGTCCTGTTCGGTGTCTCAGTTTCTGGGGGGTGTCTCCCTTAGGATTAGGTTGGTAGTTGTGCTTCTTTGGAATACATTGGAAATTAATATGTTTGTGAGGGTGTGTAATTCTGTTCTCAGGTGGTCTTTTTCGGTTAGGCGTTTGTTTCTGGAGATGAGGGTCTTGGCTACGGAGTTGATCTGTGCAGGGTGGAGATGGGATTGTGCATTTAAGTAGCGGTTGGTGTGTGTTTTCTTGCAGTGGATTGTGTGTCCTAGGGAGCCACTGGGTTTTTTGTAAATTAGGATGTCCAGGAAGGGAAGTTGGTTGCTGGCTTCTGTTTCCATGGTGAATTGTATTTTGGGGTGTAGGGTGTTGAGGTGCGTGAGGAAGTTGTCCAGTTTTTCTTTCCCATGTGGCCAAATTACGAAAATGTCATCTACATATCTAAGCCAGAGTTTGGGTTTGTGTTTGGATTTGTCTATAGCATAGCTTTCAAAGTGTTCCATGTATAGGTTAGCGATGACGGGTGAGAGAAGTGATCCCATAGGTGCTCCTTCTATCTGTTTGTATCTTTGTCCATTGTAGATGAAGTATGTGCTGGTTGGTAAAGTCTAGGATGTGCTTAGGGGGTTGTATTTGTTTTGGATGGCTGTCAAGGCTTCTTTAATAGGTACCTGGTGAAGGGGGATATGACATCAAAGCTCACAAGTAGGTCACCAGGTTGTAGGTTTTGTTTCTTTATTGTTTCTATGAAGTGGAAGGAGTTTTGTATGTGTGAGGTGATGGATTCTGTGTAGGGCTGGAGTTGTTTGGTGAGAAATTCGGCAAGATTCTGTAGAGGTAAGCCTATAGAGCTGACTATGGGTGTTCAGGGTTTCACTTTTTAATGTATGCTAGTCTATTCACAGAAAAAAGTGATAATAAAGGTCATCTTATCTTATCACTGATGCTGTGAATGTCTTATCCCAGTGTCTAGAGGTTGTGATAGGTGAATGGGGAACCACTGTCACAACTGAGTGGTTTTGAGTTTTGCAAGCCACGGTTCCAGGACTGAGCCAGCTTTACTGGATGAGGTTGAATTGTCCCAGATTTAGACCTAATGAATCTGGAAGTCCTCCTAGATTCATGACTCCTGCTGAATGAGCAGGTGATCAGTTGTGGCTAGGAGAGTCTTCATGCAGCTTTTTCTTATGCAACAATTGCACTCATTCCTGGATTGGCAGCTCATGCTTACAGTTTTTCTTGTTCTAGTCACCTCAAATTGTACTATTGCAAAGCACTGTACATGGGGCTGCCCTTGAAAAATATTCAGAAACTTCAGATGGCAGAGAATATAGTGACATGGGCAAATATGTGTGCCCTTAGAACAGTGCATGTTACACCTTTGCTCTGTAAGCTGCACTGGTTGCCAGTTTGAACCTGAATACTTTGCAGCAAATGTTAGATTATATGATGTGATGAGGATCATGGATCTAAAAAGTAATCTTATCAAAGACAAAGGTGTTTATCTCTGATAAAGAAAATAGAATGAACAATTGCAAACCCTACACAAAGACAGCAAACTAGAGCAAGTACGTGAATCTATGTCACTTGACAGAAATTTTATGAAAAATCAGACCTATTTAAGGTATGCAAATAAGGGTAGAAAAGCAATGGGTAGTACTACTATGTGCTCAACACAAAGAATTACTCTTGTGTTGTACTAGGAGTAGTAGTGCCAACATATCTGAAAGGTGCTAAATTGGGAAACCTGACTTGTAGAGTCATGTGAGCTGCTGGCTTGCAGAAACTGTAGATTAGCCCAGCAGTTAGTCAGTTTTGTTTTACTTTATACTTAGTGTCAGAAATAACATTTATATACTGTATATTCTTAAAACTTAACATTTATAAGATCACTGTAACTTGTAAATATACAACAGTAAATTTCTAGTTCCAGGATAATTTCTTGGCAAAGAGATGACATATGTCATGTTGCACTGCCCACATTTCTCAGAAAAGAGGCAGGTATTTATCATAAATCAATGAAAAACTGCAAAAATCTAAATCACTTATAAAAAGTGATGTTCTAGAAGTCATTCCCTTCTAATTGCAGATACCAAAGTGCAGTGGCTATCTTTATTTCCAATTAGCAAGATTAAAACATTGTGACTAAGAAGTTAACCTTTGGTTAAATGCTGTTTCCTTTTCATTCCCAGAGCCAGTAAGTATTTTTATAGTTCTTAGGAAAGAAGAGTTGGACTCTTGCTGATAATTGCAATGGAAAAGGGAGCAAAACAACAGAAAAACTGTGTGATTCAATGTAAACCTGAAGAGTAGCTACTTTCCATAGTTTTTCTTTAATATGTGGATGGACTTGCACCAGGCAACTTAAGCCTCCAAAACATGACTACTCTGCAATGGAGGTCATATTCAGAGAGTCAGTTTTATCTGAGCCATGGTGGCACAATGGTTAGAGTGCAGTACTACAGTCTACTTCTGCTTATTACTACTGATTACCAGCAGTTCGGCAGTTCAAATCCCACCGGCTCAAGGTTGACTCAGCCTTCCATCCTCCTGAAGTCAGTAAAATGAGGGCCCAGATTGTTGGGGGCAATATGTTGACTTTGTAAAACCATTTAGAGAGGGCTGTAAAAGTACTATGAAACAGTGCTATTGCTATCTTTGCTGAAGATGGAGAAGAAACTTGATGTTAGTAAGTTCTAGTCAGTTTGTAATTATATTCCATCTCTATACAGATTTCTGGGTACTTTGCCAAAAATAAAACAAAGGTAGATATCATTTATCATTGCCTCACGAGAGACAAATGACACATTATTCTTAAAAGATTGCATGTTTTACAAGCTTTCTCTCACCAGAAGAAAGAACACACAAAAAAAAACCTTTAAACAATGGAGAGTTCCTACCTCCTTCCTGATCATGGAATGGATATTTTCCATCATCTCCTGGGAAATTGTTACTTTCTCACAGATCATCTCAATGTTTTAAATTTCCTCGTCCTGTTTATATTTGACTAAAGAAATTAAAATGGAAAGTTTTTCTACTTATAGCCAATGAATTTTATAAACAGCTGTTATTCCTCTCCATTCATAAGAATATTCCACATTTTTATTAGGAAGATGAAATATTGTGCAAGTCATAATATTTTTAAAGTCACCATGTACTCTAATTAAATGATTAAAAAAATATGGATTTCTAAATGGATTGTCATATTCATCTATTACTTCACAATGTTGTGGCATGACATCTTAAAAGTTAAGAAATACATTATGACATGAAGCTTTTACCCCCCAAAAAAAACCACCCCTAATTTCTGTCCATGAAAGCTTCTGTCAAGTATATGTTTCATCTTTATGGCTTTTTAATCAAAGGATTCTTTGTTCTTAAGACTGAATGGATCAGCACATGAGAAGACACTTATTAGGAGTAAAATGCAGCTGCGGTTTAACATGATTAAGAGCTAAACGTTATGCACCTTGGCATTTACCATACTACGTATCACTAGAATATCAGCATTTTATTGCATTTAGCAGCCATAATATATCCCAAATTGGATAGAATTCATGAGACAGAAAGCCATTCCTGGATGAATGAAACTAGCATCCCTGCAAAGAATTTTGGAGAGCTTCAACCACAATCTTAGAGAGTCACTGAGAAAGCATTGTATTTGTACATAGGAAGATCCCCTCTCAACAAAGATAACAATTAATGTTCAATTTCCAAACCAGCTTTATTTCAACCAACATCTGGTCAATTATTATTTTCATAACTGTGCTTACATAGGAAAAATCAACATGTCTCCATGCATTTTTCTGTGTATATCTTATTTTTTAGTTATGCTCACTGGAAAACCACAGGATTGCATATATTCTACTACCCAGGCATGCAATGCTTGTATTTATGATTCCCTTTCTACTTCTCTCTCTCATTTTACAGTGTGGTTTTTGCCAACTGGCCCTGCTGGGTATTTATCAGATTGGGATAATGTCATCGGAAACAGAAGCCCTTATTCCTGTTACAGGCCCCAGAATGCCCTCCTTGAAGAAGTCATGGCAGCAGCATGCGTTTTGCCTTAAAGAGTCAGGTGGGAGAAGTTTCGATTTGTTTTGGCTTTTAAATGATTTGGTAGTTAGTCTGTTTTATTCTTTTTGCTGCTTAATATTTTAAGCATTCATTCATATTTTAAGTATTTAAGTAAATACTTAAAGACAAGACAAATTCCTTGTGTGTCCAATCACACTTGGCGAATAAAGAATTCTATTCTATTCTATTCTATTCTATTCTATTCTATTCTATTCTAATCTATTCTATTCTATTCTATTCTTCTGACTTTTTCACGTGGCATTGGTACAGGTTCTCTGATTTCCTGAAAGGTTGGAAAAGATGACATAGCAATGTACAAAGCTTAGATATTTGCTGTACAGGTAGAGAGCTGTTCCTATCAGAGATACAAGTTATAAAAATAGTCCTTGACTGGCCAGTTAGTGATTGTTCAAGATCCTCTCCAAAAGCTTCCTATAACTCAATTTCAAAGTAATGACAGTCGCACTTCACCCACCCCCATGATAATATGATTGCTTGGTAGCCTGTTCACTTTTACCACCATTTGCAGCATCCCACAATTAAAACAGCTATGGTTTTTTTTAATATTTTTTACCAGTTTCCAGCAAAAATACCCATTGTGTAAAACTGATTCACTTAACTGCTGTAGCATTTGCTTAACAAACAGCATAAAAATTGTTGTAAAATTGAGTCTAGTCACATGGTGGTTGGTTTAACAACTGTAATTAAAGCTGTAATTCTAGGCTTAATTCTAGGCTTAATCTGTCAAAGATTACTTATAAATAAACATTTGCCATATTCTTAAACTCACATAGAGCTATTACATCAATCCCTCTTTTTAGAAAGCCCTATGCTTTTTGCCAACCTTGACGACCAACAAAAAAGACCTCCAGATCTCTAATCAACCTTTGGTATAGAAATACCCACATCCAGATCTGCCATTAACAAGCAATCTGCCTGACAAAACTAAGTAGGTCTGACATAATTGGAGCATTTTAAAAAATTGTTTTATGGTTGGCACTGTGAAACTGGGTGGACAAAGTTTCTATAAATACTTTAATAAAGAAAAGCCTTACTAGCCATTAGCTGATTATATGGTTAAAGCAGAAGTCTCAAAACCCATAGCTCTCCAAGTTATTTTTATAGACCACAAGATGCTGAAGATGCTGTCTAGGAAAGCTGGGATGCTTAGCACCAGAGGCATACAGGCTGGGGTTCAGAAAACATGCCAAGTATAGGTAGCCTCATCTCAACCCAACAAAGTGACTCACCAGACAGCAGCGTTTCTGGCAGGTTAGGCTAGCTGAACCAAGACCTCACGCACCAAAGCAGTACCACCCACTGGAAATCTCCACCCATTGTCATATTTTATGGCACTCCTTCTGAGACAGAGATGAACTCTTTCAACATGAGCACTAAGAAGGCCATGTGAGGTATGGCCAATAAAGATGTGCCAGAAAGCTGAGACCTCCCAAGGGAAAGATTAGACAGCCAAGGAGAAAGGCAGGTCTGCCTGCCCTACCCATAAGGATCTCTCTACTTGGCAAGAAATGGGAAAGACAACATGAAAGATTTTCCTGTTAGGGAAGGAGGGAGGGAGGGAACACAAACATGAAAAAAGTAAGGTCTCTTTGCAGGATTTAAACAGCTCTGGAATGGGTTTCTGAGCTTGCATTATCCTTGAAACTATCTTGAAAAACTATTACATACAAAGCTAGTAATAGAACCAAAGATTAATTAATGAAAAGCACTGCCAACTAAGTGTTCGAAAAAATGGCTGTTTTGTAATAACATTTTTATTTTAATTTATGTTTATATTCAACAATATAAGGCCCTTTATTTTTGACGTACTAGAGACTCTTTGAAATAGTGTATAAAAAGATTTTGAAAGCCACATCAGTGAACTAGCCTCATGGGGCACTCATAATCATTTAGGTTAAAGACATCTGGCTCTTCTGAACTAACCTGGAGGCTAAAACATACAACGAACAGTTGTAGGAGCTGGACTTGACTAGTCTAGTAAAGAGAAGGACCAGGGGAGACATGATAGCAGTCTTCCAATGTTTGAGGGGCTGCCACAGGGAGGAAGGGGTCAAGCTATTTTCTGAAGGGCCTGTAGGCCAGACAAGGAATAATGGATGGAAACTAAACAAGGAGAGATTTAACCTGGAAATAAGGAGAAACTTTCTGACAGTGAGAACAATCAACCAATGGAACAGCTTGCCCTTGGAAATTGTGGGAATGCCATCACTTGAGACTTTCAAGAAGAGATTGGACTGCCATTTGTCAGAAATGGTGTAGGGTCTCCCACTTGGGTGGGGGGTTGGACTAGATGACCTACAAGGACCCTTCCAACTCTGATTATCTGTTAAATCTGTTAAAACCTCTTCAAAAGAACTCTCTCATAAGTAATATATTTTTATTTAATGTTTACTTGCTTGCTTGTGATTCCATTTCTTAAACATAAGATTGTATATCATGACACTGTAGATAGGTTACAATTAAGGTAAGTTGGAATAATGAAATAATGCAATCTCATAATTTTGTTACTCTGGGGCTAGCACATGTGCAATTGAGGTTAGTGGGTTAGGATTTCAGATGCTACTACTTCAGTCTGCGCTTATCTTCACATGTGCTTGTGCTGCTGCCTGCCATTTACACGATTCGTCTTCATCATTTTAAGAAGTACCCTTAACCAAATGGTCAAAAGGAAAGAAACACCACAAGTTCAAAAAAGAGGAGGTTCATTTCTACATTTTTCATTTTTTCTATATGCATGAAACTAGAACCTATTACTATATTTTACATATAAATTATAACTTTGAATTGTGGGAAATGGAATATTACAACCACTGCCTGGCATTTATTATCCACTAATCGAGACCGAACTGTTCGGCAAACAAAACTATTTAACAAGGTAGTTATAAAATATGGATCATATTGCTGCATTGCATCCTAGACATCCCATTGAATAAATGTGATGGAATGTGCACTTGCAGGAGTAGTGGGGAAGACTTTTTGCAACACAGAACTTTCCCAAAGCTTTCCCAGACTGAGGCCCACCTTTAGAGAGTGTGTGGTCCCAAGCTAGAAGGGAAAAGGGAGGAGACAGTCAGGGTAGCCACATCTTAGAATCTCTCAGGATATATCTCGTAGGTTAGAAGATTACAGTTTTATTTGAGCAAAGTTCTGTTCATTAAGTATAAGCAAATAAAGGATCAAACTTGACTGGATTTTGCTGTGTTGGCTAAGGTCTGACAATAAAGCACAAATTAATCATGCAGGAGGAATGGAAGACCAACCCAATTTGTTTATGAGCTTCTTAAAAGTTTCTCTTAAGCAAAATAATTCAAGACTCAACATTTTAAAATACCCTTTATTGTAAATGCCTCAATTACCTGGAATTTTCTAAACACCTCGCTCCACAATGGCATCCAGGTGGAAATGGGCTGGGGGTCAAAAAAGTCAACATGGCTCTCAGGCACCATAATTGAAACCCTGCCCCTTTTTGTTTGCATTTCATATACATAGAAAATACTACTTTGGTCCCCATTCTGCATTTTTTGATTACCACCCCACCCCTCAACTGGCATCATGATTACTCCAGATGTTGAACATTTCACGTCAGGTAGGCATCATCTATATCAGGGCTGTCAAACCCGCAGACCAGATGAGTCACACGCTGGCCATGCCTACGCCCAGCTTAGTGAAGAGGAAAAAAGTCCTGATATGTCACATGATGCTGCCGTGATAGCACAAGTTAGACACCCCTGATCTATATCCACATTTGATGCTTAACTTTGTCAAACTAATCCTGTGCAGGAAGACAGAAATATGAAACTTGGAAATTTTGTATGCACAGCAATGAAAGACAAGCATGAGGAATTATTTGTAAACTAGTTTCCTAAATTTTAAGATATGTACTCAAAAAAACAAATTTCATATTGAAAGAAAAATGATTTCAGTTTTATTTCTTTAATGACAATATTAAACTGCTTTGCTAAATAACATGATGATTCTTTGAGCAACTAAAAAAAAGTCAACTTTCTTAAACCATTTAATGGTAAATATTATACAGTGCTGCTAGGAAAAGCAAAGAGCCATATTTTCCATTCATATATTTAGTTTAGCATGTATTTCCTTTTAAATGTCTTATTTAAAGCTATTTACAATTATTTATACATTTCCAGATAGAACATGTGCACTGAATCATAATTGCAATACCTCATTGTAATGCAAACATCATCCATATTTTTGAAAAATCAGATGATTTCCGAGAATATGCAAAATATATTTGAGCAAACATTTTTTCATAATGCAATGTACAAATCTCAACTCTTATTTACTGTGTTTGTAGAAATTGTAATTTTTAGCTATTAAAACATACTGCCATTTTCATCATCTGAAATTTGTTTGCAAATGTCCCAGGAGATTACAGCTGGAGACAAGCAAAAACTTTAGGACCCCCTTTTTCAAGAGACACCTGGAGGTTGCACTTCTCATCCAAGAAACTTCTTCCATTCTAAAGAACTGAATTTCTGAATCAGAACTGAAGAAGCTTCTTGGATGAGAAGTGAAATGTCTTCAAGGAAAAATAAAGGAAGTCGAGTTGTCTTTTGAAAATGCACCTTTGAGGTAACCATAATCTGGATGACTGAAAATCTCCATAGACATTTAAATGTTGGGATCTTCATCAAAGCAAGTCTGTCATACTATGTTGACATGAAGTTATTTTCCGTTCAGAAGTCTGACAGCCCACAGGTAGAAACTGTTCTTCTTCTGATGGTAGGAGAGTGAAGAAGTGCTGACCGAGGTGGGAGTCCTCCCTGAGAATTTTCCTCACTCTTCAGCCCTAGCGATGTAATTTAGTGGTATCAGGGAACAGCCCACAATATTTTCTGCTATGCTCACCACCCACTGTAATGTCTTTCTATCTGCAGCTGTCAAGACAGCATACCACACCTTAATGCAATATGTGAGAATGCTTTCTATTGTAGACCAGTAAAAGAAGATCATCAGTCACTTCCACTTTATTCTTTCACAAGACCCTAAGGAAATGGAGTCTCTGTTGGGCCTTTTTGGCCACCTGGGTTGTGGTGATTTTCCAGATGAGATCTTCACTGAGGGAGACTCCCAGGAATTTAAAGGAGGAAACTCTCTCTACACATCCCCTCAATGTAAAGTGGGGCAGGTTCCTCTCTCTTCTTCCAGAAGTCTAACACCATCTCCTTTGTCTTGCTGATGTTTAGGTACAGGATGTTTTCTAGGCACCATGAGGACAATTTTTGAACCTTCCCCCTATTTGCTGTTTCGTCTCCACCTGTAATAAGATCCAATACAATAGTATCATCTGCAAAGTTAATGATCACAGTGGATGGGTCAGATGATACACAATCATGTGTGTACAGTGAGTACATAGCCCAGTGCTAAGCTTCAGGAAGGTGGATATGACAGACCCAGCCCTCACTGTTTGTGGTCGGTCCCTCAGAAAGTCTTTGATCCAGTCACAGATGGAAGAGGGAAAATCCAAGTCAGTCAGTCTTTTCAGGCATTTCAGACAAATGGATGTCCAATCTGTACTTAAAAACTTCCGGTGTTGGAATATCCACAATTTCTTCAGGCAAGTAGTTCACTGATTAATTGTTTTAAATATCAGGAACTTCCTTCTTAGTTCTAGGCTGATTAGTTTCTATCTATTGCTTCTTGTTCTGCCTTCAGGTGCTTTGAAGAGTCCTTTTTTTTGTGACAGCTTCTTAGATATTGGAACACTGCCATCATGTCACCCCTAGTCCTTCTTTCCATTAAACTAGACATACTCCATTCCTGCAACTGTATTTTATATGTTCTAAATTTAAATTAAAACCATGCTGATCTCATTTTAATGGAGGAGCACCTTTGTCCACTGTCCAACTGAACATACAAGAATAGAAATGTGTTTACCATACTGAAAACCTTCATGAGAAATGCTTCCCTTTAGAAAACTATATTGTTATAGTGATAAAATTAGCTAGTGTTAAACTGATGATGTTCATTTGGCTGCAAATACCAAGCTTAATCAATAAAGGAAAGTTGTATGTTTCTATTTACATTTTATTTGAAACAATTATCTTCTACTATTCCTATAACACTCTGTTCTTTAAAAATATGTACTTCATTGCTATGCCAAAAATAAAAGGTTGGGGGGAATCAGCATACATATGTTTCTATCATAGAAACATTCTTATATGAAGGTCTAGTTTCTTAGCAAGTTCATATAAGGACAACTAACTGTTCAGAAGCTGTTTGCTGACTTCTAATTTCTCCAAGTCTGGTAACGGGAAGCCTATGGGGTTAATTCTATGCCAGAAAAGGAAAAACTCATTTCTGAGCTTGTCACCTCTTTTGGGGTAGTATCTGCCATGTTCCAATTTCTTCTAATGTTCACTCATGTTCCCATTTTATTTTGGCATAAAACACAAATAGGAAACATGCCCTTGCAAACAGTTCAAAAATCTAGCATACAGATAAAATCCCAAGTAACTCAGTAAAAACAATGTTAGAAATATTCTAACATAAAATACATTGACAGAAAGTTAATAACATCTATTAAATTGGAAGAAATAAGCAAGGTTTTCATCTGGTATTACAATAGTTAGGGAATGAGCCATTCCATAGAGCTTGTACAAAGTAATTAAAGATTCTGGGTTGAAAATACAATATTTGATTATCTGTGCACAAGGCTCACTTAACAAATGGGCATGTATAAACTGTACATGCAATTCAAAAAACACTGCCGCAAAGGGTGGGTTTCACTAATTTTAATGCAGCAAAGCAGCTAGGCTACTATTTAAAAAGAGAAGAACATCTTAGATTCATTGTGAATATGCCAATAGAGGAAGCTTAAGTTTTTAGACTAATCTTCTTTGGTGAAGGCTCCACAAATTTCATTAAGTTTTTGAACAATCCTGTACTATATAAATTCATTTTCAATAGAGCATTAGAACATAATTTAAAATGCATGTTACCTCAGAACAATAAGATTAAAAAAAAGGATGGGCCCATATGAAATTTAACAGGGATCAGCATATCTGCAAGCTTGCCTAGGCTTGGAGGTTAAGCAGGAGGAATGTGATTAGTATTTAGCTGGGGGTGTAGAGAAGATGATCAAGAAAATGGGACAGATGCATCCATGAACATTGACTTGTCTCAAAAAAAGAAACTTGATTTTATATACCTTACAAAGCCTTCAGCATCTCAGGATAGGATTTTAAGGAAATATTTCTCCTTTTCTCAATCTTTAAGATCATTCTCTCATTAAGGTTTTTTTTTTCAAAGAAACATTAGATGCTGCCAATTTCCATGTAGTGGTAACCCAGCCCGCCCAAAATAAATCTTTTTAGCCATTGTCCCCATCCTGTGGGATACTTTTCCTCAATATACAAAAGAGCAGAGTTGTGAAGCCTTCTCACTTTGCTTCTCACTTTTCTTTCTATGGAACCTTCCATTGATTTTATCAGTATTTAACATATAGATATTTTTGGCAATTGTTTTATTAAAACAATTTAAGAATGCCATGTGTGCCTTGTACACTACTGAAATATTACTTTAATAATAAGCAGATGACATGTAATTAAAGTAAATACATCAAAGATTATTAAAATACGAAAACAGTGCTGGAACTCAATGCCAACTATATAACAAGCATAAGTTTCAAGTAGATGGCAGATCTCTAGAACAGGACTGTTTATGTATTAACATAAACTTGTATTATTAGAATTTCAGTAATTCTAGTTATGTGGAAATCATTTAATCTGTCAGTGTGCTCTATTTACAAAATGCTTTTTAAAAAAAAATAAAAGTGGACTTGCATATCAATTTCTGGATTAAGTAACAGCAGAAGTTCTGCCAAAAGGATTAGTTTCTTTATTTTTATTAATCTTGAGGGACCTTGTTTATACTTCTTGTTCTTTAAGAATTCACAGAAAAGTTCATGCACGTCTCTTATTTGCTGCCTATTTAAACCCCACAGATTTTATCCTCTTAGAGAGAATAGAAAGGCTATTTTGCAAGTGCTTGATACTGCTGTGTATGGTTTCATTCTGCTTGCAACTGCTAAGTTGTTTTTAAAAAAATTGTGAGGCCTAGATCCCTTGATCCTGGCTGATAAATTAATATTGTCCCAGTCAATTCAAAGTTATCAGCAACTGCACAGTTATGACTTTTCACAGGAGGTACTACAGATGTTAGTCTATTAGCAAGCAGTATCAAGTCTTAAACAATGTGTTATAGATGTAGAAAGGCAGTTGGGTTTCTTGACTCTCCCTAGAGATATTTTTATTACCCACTGTCCCTTTTGCAGAGCAGCAAAATATTTAAACCAAATATCCATCCCATGTGCAAGCACCAACGGTAGCATAGAATCATACTGTAATAAGTCTTGAATTGCTGCCTTCAGGAAAGTTTGGGGAAATCCTTTGCCCTTTAAGATTCTGTTCTTGGGATGAAGGGTGGCTGAAAATACAGTTCACATATTATTACAATGCCCATTTTATAAAAATGCACAGCTACATTTTATAGATTCCCCATTATTAACTAAATTTACAGGTCATTCAGTTTATTTTTATGTCTAATTGTTATTAGCTGAGTACTAGTATGATTCAGCCTCTTTGAATGTGGACTGATTGTAAAATCTCTCATAACCCACTATATTTAGTAATTTAGTTACAGTTGTTTGTTTATTTTTATCTTACTTTATTTTGTAGGTTTTAATGTCTACTTTCATTTAAATAGAATTCTGGTCATTGACCGTAATAAAATATTCACTAACTGAATAAAATCCCCAGTAAAATTTTATATAGTACTAATACTACTGTTCAGGACCCCAAGAATTTTTCAGAATGTTGACTTAATAATGGAAGCTGGTATCTTTTACTTTACACTCCTGAAAAGCAGACTTTGCCTGCTATTTGTGCAAATCCAGTCAGCAATATTTGTAGTCTCTGCATTTTCCAGGAACCAATTATGGAAAAATAAATTTCTCAGTTATGTATAGAGAACAATGCATCTGTACAGCTTTATCTGACAAACTCTATTTTAACTTTCCCCAAGCTTGGATACCCTCCAAATACATTGCTTCAACTCCTGAAATTGTCAAAATTGGCCATGCAAGCTGAAGAATTCAAGGAATTTAATTTTACTCATCCAGACTGCATGTAGGCAGTGGATGATTGGTCTGTGTTTTCCAGATGAACATCTGAGCAGTGAAGAATAGGAATGATGATTCATGTGACCAGGGATAAAATATGCAGAATTCCAGTTCTGCTTCTTTCTATAGTATCTCCTTTTTCAAAAGGAATTATATTCTATAAAAGAACTAATTTCCCCAATATTTTTAGTATTCCAAATATATGCAAAGCTAATAAATGCAAGATGTCCTGCTTCTGCAGTGGCAAGATAATTTAGAGCCACACAGATTAGCATAGCAAATGTATCAGGATTAACTATCCCACGGTGTGAAAAACTAAAAATTTAATACCTTCTGTTACAGAGGTCTTTTGAGTCTTCATACCGTAGACCAGCTTTAGGTATCTGCTTTCTATTTTCTGGATCATGCCTCACCCAACATCATCCCTAATTCCAGTATGTAGGAGAGAGAAGCTATCATAATCTTCACTTTTCTGATGCTTAAAGATTAAAAATGGGAGTGGATGCATTTAAAAAAGAGAGAAGAACAACTTGCTGTAATGTGAAAAAAAAAATCCTTCTGAAGTTTAGAGTCATGAAACTGCATGTTTCAACCAGTCCCTGGGAGACAGAGCAATTTCACAAGAGCTAAACAAAATCAAGCTTTGTTATAAGAAGAGGAGGTGAGGACAGACAGGAAGAGTAGATGGCAATAAAAATATATGGAATCTATTTTTCTTCAAAAATAATTTGCAAAATCACATGCAATGTTTCCAGCTAAACACAGCCTGGTACCAATAAATATTTTCTTCCATTGAGACCAGACATGGTCCAAGTTGATAGTACCAACTGCCCAAAGCTCATGAATCTTTTTTTCCTGCCCAATCTGAAAGATGGAAAGCAATGCTAAGGTAGATACTCAGTATCTCAATTTTACAGAGAAATAAGAACATTATTGTTGGCTTAGTTTACATTTAAAGGCCAAGAAAAAATAGCACAATTTACAAGGTAGCCTTTCACTTATCTCTATAGAGTAGAATATGATTTCCAAAATAAGAGTTCCTCTGGTTCACATAACTCTACCTGACTATGTGGTTTCTTCCCCAAGCCCCAAAAACTTTAACCTTAGACTGTCTATTGACCTCACCCCTTTCCTAAGAGGTCTGTAGTGGGCATGCATAAGTGTACCAATGTGCCTACCATCCCTGTCCTATTGTTTCTTTTATTTTTTTTATTTTTCTTATATGCATCCATGTATTCATAACTATGTTTTTTACTTATACCTATTAACTTGTAAGCAATTGACAAAAATAAATAAATAAATACTAGACATCCTTCTGCTTTTTAGTGTGACATTCTCATGAATATCAACCTTAGGCAGAATAAAGATGTGATATTGATGTAATAAATCAATAATATAGAAATTGTCTCCATTTACTCTGTTGGAATAAGGTAGCTTTAAAGAAAGCATTTAGAGCAACTATCTCAACTGAACTACATTCTCTGGCCTTCTGTAAGATCCACATTTTTGTAGTAGAAATATATTTGGAGTAAGGAGTAGTCTTCTGAGTGGTGCAAGTAGTAAAGAGGAAAAGGTTTGCTTTGTAGAATGTCCCTGGTTTAAACCTTGTCATTTCCAAATAGGCATGAATTAGTCCTAGAAGCTGGAAGAAAGCCTGTCTCAATATATTGAATCAGTCGCATCAAAATCTGAGTCAGAATGAGACAATTTCCTATACTGTATTCTGCTTAAGACTTGTATTGGGTTATTTAACAAAGCAAGTAATTCTTTGCATTCCATACTGCATATGCTTGGGCAAGGGTATTAACCCCAAATTACCAGTTCCTACCCTCTATATGCACACTTGGTTTTGCTTATTTAAAACATAACCCCATTATTCAGTAAAAGCAAAAAAAGCAAAGAGATACCTCTCTCCAAATATCTACCTCCCCATTTAGAAAGCCCTTTCTGCAGAAAACTAAAGTCTAATCTCCACACTTTCCTGGCGTAATGATACATAATAAACAAGTAATTGCATACTTTATAGCAAAAGGCTATATTATGTAACAATTAAATCATCGCAATCTCTTATCTGGTATTATTTAATGCACTAGGATCTGGTTCTCAGCGTTTTTGGCATTTTAGAATTACTGCATAATAAGATTATATGCACTTATCTGCTATTAGAAAACAGAAGCCATGATTAAAAGGTACATGTGATATGCTTAGTTCAGATTAGATATAACAATTTTCTTTCTCCCATCAAAGAAATATGATCTTGGGGTTTTTTTCCCTGCTAGTAGCAGCAGGAGCTTCTGCAGCAATGGGGCCAGACTACTGAGCTCAGACTCATGAAAAAAGTAATTGTTTAGATGGAGAATATTACCCAGGTGTATGAGAATGCCACTGTGTTTAATGGTGATGACCTTCCTACAATGGCAAAACAGAGTCCATATGCAAGAAGACAATTTTCTAAGAAAAAAGGGAGAGCTATTATTGAAATTGCAGTGGAGTAGGAAGCAATGTGGCAGTCAAAATGATGCCCCATGATGAGAAGCAGACGTTGTTTTGAGAACATTCCAAAAAACATAGAGATACATGGAAGATCACACAGTGCAGAAAACAAGAAGCAAGTGGTCTGCATTAATATCCAATTATCATAATAGCATTGAAGCCCTTTTATGAAGTTGAATATAACATTGTGATATAATACTCTATTCCTAATTCAGTTGAACTAGAAAACCGCATATTTTTCCTTCAGTACTTGGCATGTAGGTTCATACCAAATACGGTAATCTAAAGTTTAAAAAAAATCTACCTGTGTGTTTAAATGTAACATCAGACTAAGGATATGGCATTGTTTCCCTCAAAATTCCATCTTCAATAGATATCTTTACCTACTATTTCCACCTTCCTGAAATAATGGGACTATTTTTATTATTATTATTATTATTATTAGTAGTAGTAGTAGTAGTAGTAGTAGTAGTAGTAGTAGTAGTACATACTAGTGGCCTAATACTACTACTAGGATGCACTAATAATAGGATATACTAATGTCCAAAAAGGCTGGATGACAGCACCGAAAGGAAAATGGCAGGGGAAGCAATTTTAATCCTCTTCATTTACTCTAGTCTTCTCTGCCAAATCTTCCTAGCATCTAGAGATATTGGAAAAAATTGAAATTCAAATCATTCAGTTTGAACAATTATCAATATGTGAATGTGAGTCCCTGTTTTAATCTTTCAACTGGCACCTGTATAAGAGTATGAGAGAGAAAATTAACTTCTAACTGCTAAAACTTTTGTCAGGGAAGCTGGAAAACAATTATGCTCTGTTAGGGAAGCTGGAAAACATTGGATGCTCCACCTACCTATATTTAATGAGGATTGTGTATTTTTTCACCTAAAACAAAATGAATGATTTGTGGCTGCATGTGATCCTTAGGGAGTTTTGGGTGGTTCCTAAAACCTTTCACAATCTTAAGTTTAAGAATCAGCTTTTAAGAAGAGACTGGACAGTCATTTGTCTGAAATGGTTTAGGGTTTCCTGCTAGGGCAGAGAGTTGGACTAGAACAGGGGTGTTGAACTCAAGGCCTGGGGGCTGGATACGGCCTGCGGGGTGCTTAGATCTGGCCCGTGGGGCCATCCTGGAAACAGCAAAGGACCGGCACACAGTTCTTCTGCCAGTGAAAATGGAGCTCAGGAGAGCTGCGGGTGGCCCTCCCGAGCTCTGTTTTCACGGGCAGAGGGCTGCAGGAGGCCATCACAGCCGAAAATGGACCTTGGGAGCTTGTTTTCACTGGCAGAGCACTCGGGCCACCACAGATGCCCCCAACACAAGTTATGTCAAGCTGGCCATGCTCACCCTGGCTACACTTAGCCTGGCCCCATGGTCAAACACAACCCTGGTGCTCCCCTCAATGAAATCAAGTTTGACATCCCTGGACTAGAAGATCTCCAAGGTCTCTTCCAACTCTGATAATGTTCTATGTGGTATCATGCTGAAATTTGGTGGCAAGAGATTTCAGCTAGTTCACAAAACAAAAGTAAGTGGCAAATAAAAATGGGTACTTTAAACACCTACCTCAGAATACATAATTGCACTATATTATAAACTGCCCAGAGTTACCTTGTGGTAAGATGGGCAATCAATACATTTAATAAATAAATAGTTTTTTTTAAGCAATTCGAAAAGCAACTTTCAGTAATTGAAACACTGCCCAACTTTGATCTCCAAAGTAACTTTATATGGAGATTTTGTAATGCAAAACATCTACTTGATATAGAATGTTACCCAACCTACCTCTCCTTGCAGTTTGAGAGACTAAGCTTTTGCCTATACAAATTAACAAGTCTTGGTTCCTATGAATAGTTCTATCATTGAGCTATGTCTGTTCCCATATTGCCGAGAGCCTGTTCATAAAATAGAAGAAGGAAATTCTGGAATAGGTTCTTAGCAAATACATATAAGAAACTATCAACAATCCACAAGCATTCAATCTTACTTAGAATGTCTCAAAGGGGGGGAAACATTGGTGTATTAGTCTTATAACTCATACAATTGATAAATAGAAGTACAATATAACCATAAAACATCTGGTATTATATTTAAGAATTAGGATATGATTCATCCTTTATCATTCCGTTAAGTATTTCTTTTGGCAGGATTTAGAAAAGGCTGCATGATTTGTGTCCAGCATTTCATTTGTGTTTGAAGACACTAAAGCAAATTTTCAAATGGAAACACAGTTGCAGAAAGAAAAATTCTGGCTCAAATTACTGCTTTAGCCAAATATCTACAAGAAGAGTACTTCAATTTTCAGTCTGGAAGCAAAATGTACATCAGAGGTAATCTTTTCTTCATCCAAACCTACACTCACCACCTTGTTATCTTCATTAGCTATTCGGACCTTTCAGGAACAAAAGTATAGTAGAGACGGATGTTACATCCTTTTACAAAACTCAGAAGCCATTTTTTTCCAGGTATAAATTATTTACTTCAGTACAACTTTGCTAGGAAAATTCTCAGGCAACAAAGAGATTCTAAAAGAAAAAAAAACACTCTCTGCTACATACATATGTTCATAAAGAGCTATAAGCTGTAATAAGCAAAACAAATTTATCTTATTTAGTCCATTAACAGGAAAAGGTCTATGTCACAAATAGCAGTTATTAGAAAAAAAAATAACCTTTGCCCCAATTCTTGTTCCCTGAGTGCCACAAAACTCTTATAGCACCTACCTTTTTAGCAGCACAGTAATTTCCATGGTAACCAAAAGAGATCTCTTATTTTAAAGGAAGGCTACTTAGGAATTCTGTAATGGCTTAATACAGTAGTTCTCAACTGTACCCAAAACTCAGGTGGGGTTCTGTAGCCTTTTATGTGGGGCATGGGATAAATCACTGACACTTAAAACAAACTTCTTATAAATAATTCACATGCTAACAGAATGTATGATCATAAACACCATCATTCTCTTGGAAAAAGTGGGTATCTGGTGGGATCCAGATTCTTTGACAATATGTTTGGTGTGACTTCAGATGGCAAGATTGAGAACTGTGGAAAATTTTGTGAACCTGAGTAAACTCAGAACAGAAGATGTAATA
The DNA here is from genome assembly GCF_049901715.1 of Pseudonaja textilis. NCBI lineage: Eukaryota > Metazoa > Chordata > Lepidosauria > Squamata > Elapidae > Pseudonaja > Pseudonaja textilis. The sequence continues at coordinate 28,282,306 of NC_141992.1, read as the reverse complement.
TATATGGGAAATATAAAAAATAATTTCTTTCTCAAACATCCTGGTGAGAGAGAAGTTCCCTGAGGATGGGCTCCACCACAAGCCTGAAAGTTAGGAAGACTGAATCTCTGATCCTGATTCTGCAGATTAGATTCTGCAACTTCTTCCTGAGACACATATATTTGCCTCTATTTGTGAAAAATAATTTCCTTCATCCAGACAGACCAATTGCCTATAGCTGAAGGGAAAGGGTGATTTTTTCCAAGCAATTTATAGCATATATTTCATAAAAGAAGAAAAGTGAAATGAGCTAAGAAGGAAACTATACATTGAAATGTACAGCTACCAGTTTCCCAGAGGAATGAAAAAGTAGTTATAGAATTAACTCATCATACTATGGTAGCTACTGTGGATTGCCTTTTACAAAGGGCCTATAGATATTTATTTTATATACTACCAGTACACTGAAACTAGTTACCAAGTAAAAGGAAATAAATATATTCTAGATTTCTCCCCGTCTCCTTCAACTTTCAGTTCTTTTTCCTGAGGTAATGCTTAATGTCCTGATAAATGATTTGCCATCTTACTCTATAGTGTTTGACGTAGCAGAATTCTATACATTCAAATTCTTTTCATTTCTTGAAATGCAAGTGTCAGAAAGAGGGAAAGTTAAATGAATCTCAAAGTATACAAGTTTCTCCCTAGATAAATGTCCAGGATAACTGATAACAAGGCATTGAATTAATAGTTGGCATTAACCACTAAAGGCTATTTTATTTATTTATCAAACCTGCCATATACAATTTTCATTACATATCGAACAATCTTAAGTATTAATGTATTGTGTAAACCCAACATTATTATAAATCATAGTTTATAGCTTAATGCAAGAATGTGAAATTTGATTGTCTGGAAGGTCAGATTCTAAAATTGGGCAGAGTAAGCCTATTTTAGCTTCCTACAAAACAACAAAGAGACATTTGCACGCTTGCACCCGCCATATCTCAACCCAGCCACACAATGGCAAAACAAACCCAGCCACACAAGGCAAACACAAATAATGATTTAGCATAGCATGTAAATTCAGCCACTGAATTATCTAACCCTGTTGGTTCGGTTCCGCAATATTTCAACATATAGCCTCATTGAATGACCAGTAGATGACTTGATGACAAAATCCTTCTGCCTGAATTTGGCTGTTACCATTAGTGCCTCATTTATCAATGAAAATTACATGTGATAATAAGGACAGCAATGTTATTGCAAAAAAAAAAAAACCTAACTTGCAATTTGACAACCTGACTAAGTGGGCCTAATGCTGCTGTTTGCACACACAAAGAGAAATGCATACACACAGGATTGCATTTGGCAATTTATTTTGCCAGGAGCAACATTTCTTAAGCAATTGCTCCCTTAGTGAAAAAAGGGAGAAGGTAACAATCCTTGTCCTCAGTATTACTGTTCCAAGGATCTCCCCAGATATTAAAATAGAACTTTGTATGTATATGGTGAAGGTTTCATGGGAAAGAATAACTAAACTTCAACTTCCATGCATTCCAGCAACAAAAACGCTTTGCTGCATCAAAACCCTGGAAGTATAGAGATCCTTAGCAGCCAAAGGCTGATTCTGTCTCAGAAAATTCAGTTCAAACATTTTTTATCAGGACTTCCCACGGAATAGGCCGCATTAGTGTAAACAGCAGGTGAATTGCTCCCTTTCATTTTGTTACTTTTACTGCAATGAAAGCTCATACATAAAACCTCTTTGTTCATAAACAAATAATTTGTTTATGATCTTTATTCATAAACAAATAATAACACAGAAAATACAAACAATTCAGAAATATATCAAGCAAACCATAACAATCAATTAAAAATACATGTCTGCTTATTATGCAAGTATATGTTAATTGTTGAACAAGAAGCTATTTTCACCCCTTATATAAGCAGTCAAGTTTAAAAAATTCAAACTATATTTCAGGGAATTTTTAACATTAATTAGAGCTGAGGATTATAATTGGCACTGGATATAAATTCAGGAAAAACAAAAATATTTTTTTAAAAACCAAGTACCATCAGGAACTAGTATAATGATGACTGGCTTAGGAGGCTTTCACAGGGAAATGAAGAATATATATCATTGCAAATAGCCAAACACAAATCAAAATTCTTTGTGCAGAAGTATGTGTGTGCATATATGTGTGTGTGTGTGTTTGTGTGTGTGAGACACACAGAGAGCGAGGGAGGGAGGGAGGGAGAGAGAGAGAATGTGTGTTTATGAGTATGTATTACACACCTATACCTCATAACTCTAAGCTCTGGAGGAACACACAGTTACATCCTATGTGTAACAGCATGCTATGGGAAGTCAGACACAATGGTTTGTAAAACATTTTACAGCTTAAGGCACTGAATGAACCAAGCCAATTTTTATTTATTTAGCATACTGTATATTACATAGTTTGTGGAATGAATGAGTATGGAAAAAAGGATACTAGATTAGATGGGTCTGCTCTGGTGCAAGTTTTCTCAATGACAGAAGACCAGTTATGGTGCAAAAGGCTATTTGCTTAACAGTACTTTACCAATCTTTCTCATAAAACATGCAGTTCAAAAACCTTCATCCTTGTATCAGATGAAACTGATGCCACAAAATTATCAGTGCTACAGATAAGTCTTTTAGAAGCCAAACTAGTTTGGAAAAAGTTGTTAGCAGAAAGAATATTCGAAAGCCTCTGTGAAACTACATATGCTTCACTGGTTTACACCTCATGGACAGTCATAGTTGTTTTAGCCATTATTTGTGGCAAAGCCACACTACAGGAATCCAAGCTACAGTAATGTCATCATCACATTATTTGGATAATGGCAAATGTTATGCATACCACTTTCCATGAGGATAGTGCAAAATGTATTTATTCATTGTATCCTGCCTTTATTATTTTTACCAATAACTCATGGCAGCAAACATACCCATTTCACTTTCTCCTCCAATTTCCCCACAACAACCCTGTAGGATGAGTTGTACTGAGAGGGAGGGAGGGGGAGGGAGCGGAGGAGAGACAGAGGGAGGGAAGGACGGAAGGAAATAGAGGGAGAGGGAGGGAGGGAGACAGAGAGAGAGAGAGAGAAAGAGGAAGACAGAGACTGGTCAACCAGCTGGCTTTCATGGCTAAGATTGGACTAGAACTCATAGGCTTCTGATTTCTAGCAAAGTGCCTCTATCACTAGACCAAACTGGTGTACAAATTACAGTGATTGAGTACACATGTCGAACTAAATCCAAACCAAATAACTTTATGTAGAGCCTATCCATTTTTTTGTATATGTGGGTTGTAATTATTTTTGACAAAAATCATCTAGGTGCATAGAGAACAGTTCTTCTGTGTGTTTGTGTTACTTCTCTCCAGCACTCTGGATCCCTGATTTATTTTCCCTTTCTCACAAGTGGATACTACACAAAATTTATGGAAACTGACTGTATACATAAGGTCCTGAAAACACAGATAAATGGTGAAGTCCAGACTATAATGACATTATAACAGCTATGAAAGCAGCACCATCTGATGGACAACAGTTGAAGTGCACAGGTTACCAAAGGAGCTTTTGTACAGAGCTTTTTTTTTGTCTCCTTTTCTTTAATTATCTGAGCATTAGCCATGCAAGTTGGTTGGAGGGCATTAAATCTTCAGCAGTTAAGTATAATCTTCAAGGTGAAAGAAGCAACATTCTCTGTAGCTTCATTTACAAAACTAGATACAAAGTCCTGTTTGTTTCTGTATTCTTTATCTCTTCAGCAGCAAAGTGAGTAGCAAAAGGGTGGCGATAACATTCTGAATCCCATGGTGATTAACAAACAGAGGCAATAAAAAGTTCCTAACCTGCTTGCTAATGGTTGCTGCCCAATCTACTTTTAGTTTATAATTAAAAATTCCAATGTTGTGTGTCTTCTCCTGTGTGTCCATATGTCTGGAAATTTATTTTGAGCACCAAATCACAATGGTATTGCTTAAAAATAAAATAAAAAAATAAATTTTCCACATCCTGAAAGCCTTGGGAGGTGGTTTGTGTGTGTGTGTAATTTATTCAAACTACACCATTGTTACTTGCACTTTCTGCAGAACATCTACTGCAGACTCATGATGGCAATGAAGTTACTTTATTGTTGATTCTACTGCAACAGTAAGAAGTAAAGATCGGCTATGTTTGCAATCATACAAAACCTCTATCAAGAATTTAAATTGAGAATCAGAGACTGTAAAATACATCATGATCAATGTTTTCATGCACGTTTAGTCTCATACAACCATCCTAAATGTGTACTTTGAGTTCTCACATATTACACTAAGCCACATTATTTTTAGTCCAGGATTGCTGTATTCTGTAAACCCACAACTGGTAATTGGTAAACCACTGCTTATGACTTTTCCAGTTGTGTGAACTAGCCACTTTTGATTTATTCAACAAACTATGGTTAAATAACCTACTGCTTAGCATACTAAACAAATCTCACATGAATGAGGAACTTTGAAACTTGCAAGTTAATATGGAACTCAATTTCCTTCAAATTCACACATTCAAAAAATGTTCTAGTCCTGAATAACTATTTGCTAACAATGAAGATGTTTAATCTGCAGTCTTATACTCTTTTACCTGGGATAGTCTTACTTACTTAGTGGAGCAGTATGACCCCATAAATAACCCCCCTTCATAGGAAATTACCCATTGATCTTTCCTCCCTCCCCCCCTTTTAAAATATATGTTTCAGGCATTTGAACTCTGAACTCTTTTATTTAGCTGGAAATGTTGAGAGCAACCTGTTCTTTGTTCAAACTTGAAAGTCCCAACAGGAACCAGCTTTGGAAATGTGCAATAGACAAACAGCTATACCTGCATAAAAGAATTTCAGACACACAGACTTGTAAACATACATACAGATTTCCTGAGTTACAAGCATGGCAATCCTACCAAATAAAAATGACAATAATTAAAATACACAAAACTTGACACATTCCTTGGTACAGTACAGTGGTAAAGTACAGTGAAAGCCATATATAGTCGGCCTACATGGGGTGTTCATTAGAGCAAAAATTATCAGAGGATCCAATTGAACCACGGAAAACAGACTCAAAAAGATTTTCAGACTCTTTTTTTCCCTCCCTTATCTTCATGCCTTCAGAAACACAAACTCCTTCTAGATTAAAATGGCAGTTTTAGCAACTGAAACTGGAAACCACAAGTTTTTTTCCCAAGTCTCTAGATCCCAAGGGGTTAGATGATTCATGGAGAGGGTTGTACTGTAAAGGCAAATCACCCAATAAAGTGTAACTCTGTTGGGCAAGTTTTGAGTTAAAGTCTCCTGTTGTATGTACATTGTTTAAATGCTTGATGCGCTTCCTTTTCCTTTGATGGAGAGCAACTGTTTGCTATAAAAAGAACTTGAATGTCTTGACTCTAATGAGAAGATGCCTTCAGTATCATATAAGAAGCAACATTTAAGCCTCTCTTGGTTAAAAATAATGGCACATCTATAAGGTTCCTAAGAAAGAAAAACCAAGCCACATAGAAAGAGAGCACCCTTATTTGGCTATTGCAATTCTAATGTGGAACAAAAGACTTCAGCTACCTTTGTTTCCAGGTGGGCTCCATGGAAATTATTCCTAACCCAGGTAAACGAAGCATAGGGTTGCATTGAAATTATGCTTTTGCTGTCTTTAAAATACAGGGGAAAAAAGAAAGTATTTCGGCAAACTGCCCCCGGTAAGATTTTATCTTAGCAATTAAAACTCTCTGACACCTAAGACACCACAATCAGGGAACACAATCCAAGGACCTCGGGAAACTTAACCATGGAGAGAATGGCGACATGATCCGAGAGAGAGAGAGAGAGAGAGAGAGAGAGAGAGAAGGCAAAAGGTCCAGCAAACCTCGCAAGTCAATCCCGGACGCCTTAGAAGCGCTGGTTTACTTCAAAGCAAAGCACTGCTCTCACGCACATACACAAAAAGCTCTAGCCACGCTTCCCGCAAAAGCGAGGAGACGCTTACCTGCAAAGACTTGTCCCCGACTTCTTTGCAACAGCTGCAAGAGAATGGCAAACGTAGCAATCCTAGTCATTCTTTGAGGGAGTTCATATGCCCTTCCCGCGGCAATAGCAGCAGAAGAGCCGGTTCTCCGTGCGTCCGGCAAGCATCCCTTGCATTGATAAACCCGGAGAGTTGGGACTGGAGCGGATCTTCCGAAAGCGGCTGAAGCCTCCGCTATCCCTGCTCTCAGGAATAGGACAAGCTGATTGAAGAAGCGAAAAGCGGGGGGAGATTTCCCCCGAGTACTAATGCTCGTCTTTTCTCCCCCTCCCACTCACTCATACAGAGGGAAGGAGAGAGGGAAGGCGAGCGGGGGGGAATAAACAAGAGAAAGCACCACGCATCAGTCGCCCCTTGCTGTCTGCTTCACTATCGAAAAAAACCCCATCCTGCATTCCTTTTTGTTTTGGCACTAGGCGACTTGGAGGGCGGGGAAATGCGAGTCATTAACAAGACGTTTCTATGCCGGACACCCAGCCCGCTTAGAAAGGGAATGGGAAGGTTCTCAAAGCAAAATCAATGGAAAGATTGTTTGGTTTTCTGCCCGCGCGCGCGCGCGCGCGCGTGTGCCGCTGTGGGTATTCCGCCGCCTGAGGATGTGTATTCGCTGCTCTCCGCTCCAGCAGGAGCCCAGGAAGAGACAACCCAAAAACTGGCAAGCCGTTTCTCGTGTGATAAGGCGCTGCTGGTTACGTGTGATCGGGAGGCAGGGCAGGAGAGAAATAAAAGAGAGAGGGGGAAGGGAGGGAGGATTGAGAGAGAGAGAGAGAGAGAGAGAGAGATTCTCACTTTTCCTCAAACGGATTAGGATTGCAGTTAAACTGCGCAACGGAAAGCAATGAGCCCTGCTATGAGCGTGAAAGTCTCAAAAATGCAAGGTTTCCAGGGGGGCCATTATTGGATCAAATATTCTAAAAGCGCTAACAGACATTTCCAGTTGAAAATAGTAATTTTCGTCATTATTCACTTAACTTCGGATCGAGCTGGCTGCTTAAATACCTACGCTCAGCAGGCGCACTCAGGGACCGAGACATAACACGCTCCCAGGTCTGAAAGAGAGGACAGAAGGGTGCGTGAGGGAAGGCAAGCTTTATAAAGCGCCCGGATGGCCCCGAGCGGCTCAGCGGCTTAGTAGTCCCACTTTATTGGAGACAGTTACTAGTGATTGAAAGAAGGAATGGTGAGTTTATTACTGGCGCGCGCGCACATCCGCCACCACACACTTCTCCGGCTCTCGCTGCATCTCGATTGCTGGGAATTATCCTCAAGTGTCGGGTTTATAAATTCCAACGGATGCCATATAAACCACCGATCCGGCTGCGGTGGGAGCTGTACTTCTCATGGCCTCTGGAGATTGTCAGTAATCCAGGTCATAGTTGTCTCAAAGGTGCTTTTTCAAGAGGCAAGTGGACTTTCTTGTTTCTTGGATTGAGAAGCGAAACGTCTTCACAGAAAAACCAAGAAAGTCCAGTTGCCTCTTGAAAAGGCACCTTTGGGACTTCTAACGGCCTCTTGTAACTTTAGGGAAGTTTTTCTGAGGATAGCCAAGAAAACCTTTGCCTACTCACGAATGAAAATTGTGTACAGTTCACGAAGCGCTATTTTAACGCTTGGGGTGCTTAGATTGTGCTATCCCGCTACTCTTTCGTATTTCCAGACTCTACTCCCGCACCGACAAATCTCTTGTCAAACGCACCTCAGTAGTGAAGAGCAACGATATTCCCTACATAGCCAGTAGGGACCGCTGTTGCATTAAGAGTAATTCATTACCATATCATCGTCCTTGTATATAAAGGTTCTGTGAAACAAAGCTTTTTCACAGTTTAGTTTTTAAGATACAGCGAGAGAACGTGGGGAGAAAAATGTGGATAACAAGAGAAACACATCAGCCATGTAAATTATAATAAATGCTAGAAAGTAATTATTAAAAAGCTAAAATCAGTGCCACTTCAGAAGGGAAGTTAGTGTTTTGCCATTATACAGAAGTAGAAGAGTCGTACACATAGATTAGAAAACAAAAGGTATGCCAATTAGAACAGAGAGAGATCAGGCCATTCCTTTTTAGGAAAGTAAAACTTGAAAAGTCTAAAACTAGACGAGCAGATTTAGTTGTTTATCAATAATTAAAAATAGACTATATGTAGCTCAGGGTTGAACTGTGGAGTTCTTTGTGCTCTCTGAGCTTGATTGTTTGTTTGCAGATGTTTCATTACCTGACTTGGTAACGTTAGTGCTAGTGAGTGTGGGCTTTGCTTTTTGTTTATATGCAGTACCTTGTCCCATTAGTATTGGTAGGGGGTGTTTTCTCCTTAGCAGACCCCCTCCAACATTGACAGAGCAAGCTACTGCACATAAACACAGAACAAACTGTGCTTTCTTTTAGTACTGAAGCTATTACCTAATCAGGTAATGAAATGTCTGCAAATGAACAATCAAGCTCAGAGAGGACTAAAGACTAATTGTTTATACTTGATTATAAAACACTATTGAACTGGTAACTTGCCATCCATATTCAATGCTAAATCCTTTTACTTTGTGTGCTAGGTAAAACTTTTGTAACTTGGAATTATGATACCTAAACAAGTACGAACTTTAAGGAAAGACCTCTGCCAACAATATCTGTCTACCCATGTCACAGAATAACCTCAAGTTGCTGGAGAAGAAGTAACTGGATGATTCAAAACTGAAAGGAAGGACATCAATTCTGGATATTGAATGATTATTTCAAATGACTTTAACCATCAGGAAGAAAGAAGCAAAAAGCAAGGGCAACAATAACCCGCATTTTTTTTTCCTTTCACATAAATGCACAGCCATAAATATACAGCCTACTGGTTTTTCAGTTGTGGGTGAAATCAATTTTTGACTTGAATAGGACTGTTTAATATACAATTGTAGAACATATTAAACAGTCCCATTCAAGTCAAAAATTGATTTCCCCCACAATTAAAAACCAGTGGGCCAGGGATGGGGAACCTTTTATGGCTCACTCAGGAATTCTGTGAGTTGAAGTTCATAAGTGATAAAAGAGCCAAGTTTCCCTACCTCTGCTTTAGAGCACCCTGTGAATGGTTTGCAATGCCAGAATATTGCCCCAACAATCTGGGTTCTCAATTTTTCCAACCATGAAAGGATGGAAGGTTGAGTCAACCTTGAGCCAGTCAGGATAGAACCCCTGACTATGGGCAGAATCAGCCAGCAATACTGTATCACCAAAAGAACTGGCAATGTCATTACAGAACCATTGACTGAAATCTTAAAGAATAGAATAGAATAGGATTCTTTATTGGCCAAGTGTGATTGGACACATAAGGAATTTTTTTTGGTGCAAACGCTCTGAGTGTACATAAAAGAAAAGATACATTCATCAAAAGTCAAGAATAATAAGGTACAACACTTAATAATAGTCATAGAGTACAATAAGTAATCAAATCATACTAGGAAACAGTCGATATAATCAGCAATCAAATCATACTAGGTAACAGTCAATATAAATCGTAAGGATATAAGCAACAAAATTACAGTCATACAGTCACAAGTGGGAGGGGATGGGTGATAAGGAGTGATGAGATAGTAGTGCAGACTTTGTAAATAGTTGGACAGTTTTGAAGGAATTATTTGTTTAGTAGAGTGATGGCATTCAGGGAAAAATAGAATAGAATAGAATAGAATAGAATAGAATAGAATAGAATAGAATAGAATAGAATAGAATAGAATAGAATAGAATAGAATAGACTTCTTTATTGGCCAAGTGTGATTGGACACACAAGGAATTTGTCTTGGTGCAATGAGATGCAGTCATTGGTAAGAAATTCCAGAATGGTCAATCTCAATCAAAGTAGTTCTAGACATCCTGATTTCATGGTCTAGTTTACATAGGAGGGCTGACAATTAAACAGTGAAAAGCCACAGAAGCCATGCCCATTCCATCAATGGAAATTTTCAAAAAAATTGGACAAACATTTTTCCAGGTTGTGAGGATTCTAGTACTATGAGGATTCTAGTACCATTCAGGGGCTTGGATTAGAAGAAATCTCTTGCAACTCTATGAAAACATGAAGGCAAATTATATGTTATAATGACCCATGTGTTTCATGCTTGCAAGGTTATAAACTGGGGGGCGGGGGGCTAAATGCTTTTTTTCTTTCTAATGTTGACATAGTACCTATTTTTATCTCCACTGTAGCTGTGTAATGTCATGTGGCTTATATCTTTTGGGTTTTCCCTTGCCTGAAATGTGAATTTCCTGCTTTTGGGCAGTGTTGCTGATCCACTATAATATCAGCAGCCTGTTTTCTCGTGCAAGCTAAGTGTCATACAAAAAATGCACTAAAGTAATGGCAGAAGCTGTTTCTCTATTAACTGTGGAATGAAAGTTCCTGCTCACAGCTCCCATTAATTATAAATAGCCACATTAGGGTATTATGTAATTAAATAATCATTTTTAAAGACTTCCTCTGCCTTACCTTGAATCTCAGCTTCTCTACTCTTGTCATCACCTTTATTCCAGCTTAAAATGAAATTGACACTGCTGTTTGAAACACTGCTGTCATAGAACTACTGCTTATTATTTAAGTCACAGCTATGCAGAGTTGTAGTTTTAACATTCAGTTTATCAGAGTCAAAAGAGTGGGAGAAGTGCCATTTCAAGAGGTTCAGACCCTGATAGAGTTAATGAATTAAATGGTCAGTCCAAGTAGTGGACAGAGACAGTTATAGTCTGGGAAAATCATATGCAAATGAGCCGGTCTGGAATGGCAGTTTTCCCCCTTGATGAAGTTTTTAAAAAGAGGAAGGGGAGAACTCCATTTTGCTTTTGCCCATTGTCTGTCCTATTGGAGCTCTTCTCGAGAGACTGAATAATATCCAGGCAGAAACTCAACATTAAGAAAACTAAGATCCATGGCATCCGGCCCCCTCAATTCCTAGCAAATAGATGGGGAACAAATGAAGGTAGTGACAGATTTCATTTTCCTGGGCTCCAAGATCACTGCAGATGGGGACTATAGCCAAGAAATTAAAAGACGCTTGCTCTTGGGGAGGAAAGCTATGGCAAATCTAAAAAGCAGAGACATCACCCTGCCAACAAAAGTGTGCATAGTCAAGGCTATGGTTTTCCCAGTTGCAATATATGGCTGTGGCTGTGGCTGAGTGCCAAAGAATTGAGGCCTATGAACTATGGTGCTGGAGAAGACTCCTGTGAGTCTTTTGGACTGCAAGGAGATCAAACTGATCACTCCTAAAGGAAGACTGACTGCTCTTGAGAAGGCCAGATCCTGAAGATGAAACTCAGATACTTTGGCCACCTAATGAGAAGGAAAGATTCATTGGAGAAGAGCCTAATGCTGGAATGATTGAGGGCAAAAGAAGAAGGGGATGACAGAAAATGAGGTGGCTAGATGGAGTCACTGAAGCAGTCAGAGTGAACTTAAATGGACTCCAAGATGGTAGAGAACAGGAAGGCCTGGAGAAACATTGTCCATGGGGTTGCAATGGGTTGGACATGACTTCGTGACTAACAACAACAAGAAAAGAAACCAGAACTCACATATGTCCATGATGAAGATCAGGAATTATACAGCAAAGTGTAGAGTAGTAAAGCTACTTGTGGATTAGAAATTTTATTTTATTTTATGGATTGTGATTTAAGTGTGGAAATTATAGGGTGAATCTAGGATAAAGGAACAGTGGGTCAAAATCTAATTTTCCAGAGGTCATTATTTGTGGGTCTTTTTTCTTTCTGTGCTTTTTACCTCTAATTGTTTAATCTTGTTGAGTATAATAAATTCATAATGAATTTATTGAATTCATAATGAATTGGCTGTACTTCTGCTTGGGAAAGCATTTGGGTAGGCTCTCTGTCAGATCAACTAATGAAAAGGGCAAGATTGCTACTAGCTTCCTCAATAAACCAGGACAGAAATAGATTTCTTTGGAGAAAAGCAGTAGCAGCATTTTTATCTTCCCAGGAGCTGGAGAGAAGGTGCAGGAATATGAAATACTTAAACACCCTTTGGTGGAAGGAAGTAGGTCCAATCCACTGCATACTATGCATAATCATAAATCATATTAGCCATCTTATTGAGGTAAAATTTTATCCCAAATAACTAAACATCTGAGGTTATATCCTGAAAAAATGCAATGGTTTTCTCAGCTGTTGGTATTATCTTTTCCCCAGCATGTTGTTTCATGTTCCTCCACAATCACATGTTGTTGTTTTTCTATTCAGTGAGCAGAATGATATAATGAACCCTTGTAGCCAGTGGAATCTGACTTTTTCTTTTGCCTTGACTTTGAACTACAACACTGCAATTCATTCCAATCAGACCAGTAGAAACTGATAGTGAGGATATGTGAAAGCAATCTGTTGCTTTGTTTACTGTAAACAATTTTTTACAGGAAAAGCAAAGCAAAAAGGAAATGCGTGGTACCTAAAGAAATATTTCTACTATTAGTACTCAGCCAGTTCAGTTATAATTTTTAATATATTCTGTCTTTTTCCCCTCTCTTAGGTTTGGCATGAATGTAGGTGCACTGAAGCAGTCACCAAAGAAACATATATCTAGATTCCTGTGTAGTATAACAGGGCAATATTTCCAAATGAACCTTTGTTACAGTGCAGTAAAAGTGAGTGCATTGGATTCCAAATTGGAAACTTCAGCATGCCAACATGAATACCAATTCAGAAAGGCTTGGAGAAAGAGAAATAGACTTTACTCTTGACTCTAGAAAGCAAAGCTCAGAAAATAAGATGGTAACAAGGGAAAAGAAGTGACTGAAACAATAGACAGAAAATAGTGCAGGTGGATCACATTAAAAAAATAAGCTGTGGACACAAAAGTTACTTGTGCCTGTTGCTGGGAGTAAGGCCAGAGCAGGTAGGGGTAGAAACTGCTGGGCACATGGGTACATAATAGGCTACATCTTAATCAGACACAGTGGCTGTGTTCACATGATATGCTGAACCACGAACTAGCCATACTTTACCTTAGCCTGGTGTACATATAGTTACTTTGTGCTTCAGTAGTTTCATGAAAACCCAGAAAATAAGACTGAGTAAATATGGTTGTTAACCATGAGTAATTGGATTGTACAAATACGGCCAATATGTTGTATAAATAGAGGCAATGAAATAACCATGGGTAAACTTGTTGTTTGAACAATGCCAATTTCTCACTTGGTACTCAAGTGATAATCTTATTTCTGGCATGTTGTCAGAATTCCTGGCTCAGTTCTGATTGTTGGCTTAAAGCTGGGGAAACTATTAAAAACATTGTCATCAGCTTGTAAGATTTACACAGTTGCTACTATAATCTTTTCCCACCGCTTATGAAGTAAAGAGATGACTCCCCTGTTTGGGAAAATATTCACTCCAGTGAATCCAGACTTGAATGGCAGACAATGTATTTGTATTTAATTTATTTTATTCAATTTATATAGGTCCACCTCTCAAACCAGTTACTTTGGGCAGCAAACAATTAAAACTTGATTATTTGTAGTATATGCATCAGTTGTTCCATCCTCTTATCTATTGCCTTATATTCTTTACTTTAATCTGGTGGCTATGGCTACAATCATTATTATTACCAAATCTTCTATTCAAGAACCTGAAAGGGGGAAAATAGAAATACAAATGACAAGCCATTGAACTGATTAAATAAAGCCTTTGGAAGTATGCAACTGATGAAACTATTGAAGTAACTAGGAATTGTTCCATTGTCCTTACTGTGCCAGTACCAGCATTTAATTCGTTCAATTGTATGCTGCTTATACTGTTAGGAATCCATTCTTCTAGGAGGAGCATCTTCTAGGAAAATCTACTCTGTGACTTTACATGTAGTCCATACATTTACCTCTCAAGTAAGCTGAATAATTCAGTACCAGAAAAAAATTATAGCAGAAATAGACTTCCACCATTATAGTTGGAATAATAATTTCAATCTAGACTTTTCACTTTCCCATTTGACTTTTAGGGTAAGTTTTACATACTCTTCATTTTTTGCCATGCAGGTATCATCT